>NW_015166432.1:512042-583884 GCF_001447785.1 Gekko japonicus | reverse complement strand
GGCATGCTGAGTCGCTCACTCCAACAAAAGTCCCTCTCACTCCCTACATTGCATTTCCCCATGCAAACGTAGCCTCAGCAGCTACATTTTGAACAAGGAAAAATGGGTCTTTTAAAAAGAACAGCTTGAACTGAAGGCTATAGAGTCTAATCTTCTTCGAAATGCTCCCCTCTTCTCTCCATTAATACTCCTGAGCTTGCAAAATTTCAACAGGTTTAAATTTTTGCTTTTGCTCCTCGTTCATTGGTAATGATGTATGCATTGACCGTGACGATTATTTTAACATGTAGGTCACTTTGGACATGAGAAGGGAAGGGGGCTGTGGTTCAGCGGCAGAGCATTGGCTTGGCATGCAGAAACCCCCCCAAGTTCAGTCCCTGTCATTTCCAGTTAAAAGAATCGAGACAGTAGACGATATGGAAGACCTCTGCCAGAGACCCTGGAAAGGAGCTGCCAATCAGAGTAGGCAATACCAGGGGTCATTTCGTAGAAAAAGAGGTGCATTAGCATAACTCATTAGCTTAACTTATTTGCATATGCCACACACCCTGACATCACCGGAAGTGTGTCAGAAGGCAACACCCACCGCTTAGGCGCCCCTGGACTGTTTTGGATGGGTAGCTATCGGGGGGGGGGGACACGTGCAGATCTGTCCTCGCAGAGGAGGGAGAGCTTGTACCTGAATAAAACTTGGTCTTAAAGGTGCCACTGGACTGTTTTGGACTGGGGGGGCGGGGGGGGGGAGCTCTGCAACTTACCTGGCTGCTTCTTGCTCTGACTGAGGGCTGTTGCATGTGCCCGCCCCCTGGGCTCTTTACTGCCGGAGCTCTGCTCCTGTGCGCTCCTGCAGGAAATGACCCCTGGGCAATACCGACCTCGATAGTCTGACTCGGTCAAAGGCAGCTTCGTGTGTCATATGAGAATAGAGCAGGATGTAATCAGGTGTCTTAAATATATCGCAAAGGTCCCTAATTAATGTGTATGTCAATATCTATGTGAGTATTTCACACCAGGTTTTCATAAGAGGATCACATTGTGAGCATTTAGCAGGAGTAACCGAGTTCAAGCTTTGCATTCGAAATTCTGTTCAGGTCTAGCTTTGGCCTACAGAGAGGCCAAAACCATCACCATCCACCCTCATCCATTTTCCCCAGCAGTAGTCTGCCGGTGCACTAATATTTCATTAGCAGCTCTGTAGAAAAATGGCTGCCCTCTCTGAGGTCTATGGACTAGATGACTGTCCCCCCTGGAGAAGTGGGTCACACAACTCAGGCGGCGAACGATGCTTGCTGAATCCAGGAATTTCTCTTAAAGGGTTTTTCCCGTTCCTCTTTTTTTCATTTAAGAAGAGCGCAACGTAACTCCGGCCTACGGTGTGATTAAGTGCGATTGTCACTCCATGCAACCATTACAAATTGCAGAGAGTAAAAAGATATTGCAGAACGATTCACGTGGCAGAGATTAAGGACCACGACGAGATGTAAGCTCCTAGACGTTAATCACAAGGGAGGGAGCATGTACACCAGGCTTGCCAACCTCCAGGTGGGGCCTGGTGTTCTCCCAGCATCACAACTTATCTCCAGACTAGAGAGATCAGTTCCTCTGGAGGAAATGGCAGCTTTGGAGGGTGGGTGGTATGGTATCACAGCCCAGCCGAGTCCCCTCCCCAAACTCTACCCTCCACAGACACTGCCCCAAAATCTCCAGGAATTTATCCCGCTGAAGTTGGCAACTCTACAGTATACTTACACACAGGGCTTCTTTTCCGGGGGAACACTCTGGAAAAGAGTTCCAGAACCCCTTTGACAAAATTCTTTTAAGGTGTTTAAAAGTTTGTGAGTTTTCAGTATACAGATTGAAAACTTCACTTCCCTCTTGAGAGTTCTGGCACCTCTTTTTAAATACAAACAAACAAACCCTTCTTGTATGCATTGCCAGAACCTTTTGCCGACACCTCCTGTTGGTATAAAACCCAGAACTGACTTTGGACCTGGTTCACCCTCCCTTTAACCTCCCTGACTTAGGGAATTACTGTCCCCCAGCCCCAGTTTCTCACTGCTGGGAACTGAGGACCTGAAGAAAAAAATCTCACCTAGATAGGATTGCCAGGCCCAGTCCGGCAACGAGTAGGCATCTGAGGGTGGCGGGGACACGGAGGGTCCGCCGTAACACTTCCAGGGGAAATTCAGAAATGCTGTCACACTGCTCTAGGAATTGTCAGAAACAAACACTGCAGTAAAAACATAGCATTTCCGGCGATCCCTAGAGAAACGTGACAGCATTTTTGGTTTATTTTTCTCCTGCCGCTATACATTACTAGTAGGAGGTCTGTTCCCATAAATAACAGCTCATCCTCCCCAAACTCCACCCTCCTTGGGCATTGCCTCCCAAATCTCCCAGCATCTGGCAAGGCAGTATTGGGAACCATACCCCCAAGCAGTGTTCCCTCTAAGCTGAGTTAGTGTGAGCTAGCTCACAGTTTTTTAGCCTCAGTTTTTAAAGCAGGAAATAGTTTGGAAAAAAGGACAAGGCGCTCGATTTCAAGCTGGCTCCAAAGCTTGGAGATCAACCACACAGAAGTAAGTATTATTATTATTATTATTATTATTATTATTATTATTATTATTATTATTATGCGGAACAGGTCTAAGAGTTGTTAAGAATTACTGTCATGGTGTAATAGAGCAAAGTTTGAGTCCAGGGGCACCTTTAAGATCAATTCTGGGTATACGTTTTTTTGTGCATGCACACAAAAGCTTATACCCAGAATTAAACTTTGTTCGTCTTTAAAGGTGCCCCTGGACTCAAACTTTGTTCTATTGCTTCATACCATCACGGCTGCTTACCTGAATCTATCTGACATGATGTAAGTGTAACTCTTCCAGCATATCATAAAAGTGATGTATAAATGCTATGATCATTACTAATAGAAAGTGTGGCTCAGGTTTAGAGGAGCCATGAACCTGTTTTCAACAGCAAAGATCATTCATAAGTAGGGTTGCCAGGCACTGCCTGATGACTGGCAGAAACGTTGTGGAGGGGCAACATCCCTGGAGAATTTTTTTTTTTTTAAGAAAAATAATAATAATAAGAGACTGGATTTATACCCCGCCCTTCACTACTCAAACGAGTCTCAGAGTGGCTTCCCTTCCCCTCCCCATGACAGACTCCCTGTGAGGTAGGCGGGGCTGAGAGAGCTCTTTCAAGAACTGCTCGTGAGAGAACAGCTCTGAAAGAACTTGTAACTGACCCAAGGTCACACCAGTAGCTGCATGTGGAGGAGTGGGGAATCAAATCTGGTTCTCCCAGATTAGAGTCCACGCACCTAACCATTACACCAAACTGGCCTCATCTACTTACAGAAAGTTCTTAACCATAGGAATGAATGGAAACACTATGATAAAACCAGAAGTTTTTACCATAGAGTTTTGGGCAATTCCTAGAGCTACCTTTTGGCACTTCTGGGTCACTGTTGGCATCCCCAGTAACTAAGAACTTGATGTAAGTAGGTGAGGCCTCCCCCCCCCCCCTTTAATTTTTCTCCCACTGGAAATGGTGGCAGGCAACAGGATCTTTAGGCTTCACCTCCACCAGGGGTTTGGCAGCTCGTGAGCTAAGCCTCTGATCTTGTTGCCTTGCTGCTGGCTGACTCAAACAGCTGCCAAACAGCTTTGTGGCTGCTCGGTAGCTAAGGTGGTGGAATTTCATTTCCTTCTCCATTGCATCCTGTACAGGAAGTAAAACAGATTCTCCTGCAGTGTCATGGATGAGTCAAGCAATTAAATGGCATGAGGAGTTAGACTGTGTGAAAATGCACATGCATGAAAATGATTAATAATGCAACCTTGGGTGTTTTCTATAGGGCGACAGACTTGTGCTGATACAGTGCTGCAGCTGCAGGGCTTCCACATGGCAGGTTTCCATGCATTTTCCTTCCCTCCCCACTCACACAGAGCTGGGGCCTTTTCAGGTGTTCTTTTTAAAAGACTATTGTTATTTTGTTATAATGTTATCACAATATTTACATCAGATTCTCTGAAGTGCCAGCTCTCTCTCTCTCTCTCTCTCTCTCTCTCTCTCTCTTTCTTTCTTTCTTTCTTTCTTTCTTTCAGTAAGCCTCTTCTTTGCAGACATATAAGGGAAAATGTATATCTCCATAATGAAAGTGGCTAAAAACTTTAAAAAAAAATAATGTTAGGAATTCTGCAAACCGTTGCTGTAACATTATTACAATACAGTTTTGTGTAGTGGTTAAGTGCGCAGACTCTAATCTGGGAGAACCGGGTTTGATTCCACACTCCTCCACTTGCAGCTGCTGGATGACCTTGGGCAACCCATAGTTCCGTCAGATCTGTCCTTGAAAGGGCAGTTTCTCTCAGAGCTCTCTCAGTCCCAACTACCTCACAGGGCATCTGTTGTGGGGAGGGGAAGGGAAAGGTCTGAGACTCCAAGTGAAGGGTGGGGTATAAATCCAATCTCCTTCACCTCCTCCTCCTCCTCTTCTTCTTCTTCTTCAATATGCAATTGCTGATTCAATAAACAAAAAAATGCCTCCCGGGGTCAGGGGGAAATAGCTGCCCATAGGGTTGGGGCAAGGGAAAATGGTTACCCCGTGGGCAAGGCCTTGGGCTGCCAGGCCAAACCAGGCTTTAAGGATAGGCCAAGCTGTTCCTCTTTCCCATGGCTGCAGCCGCCATGATGAGAGATCAGTGGAAGAAGAGCCCCGAACCAGGGCTGTAGCCAGGACCTTTATTTCGGGGGGCATTTAAATAAGTCAGGGGGCACCCTTGCACACACCCCGTAAAGTCCAGCAATTTGTTGCCAGCCAGAGGCCCCAGGGAAGCTCACGGGCAGGGCTGGAGTAGGGAGCAGACGTGCCCTGTGGCATGCCTCGCTCGCAGCCCGCCAGAGGTACAGTGCCAGCAGGCAGGCCAGGGGGACGGCTTGGTTTGGCCATGGTGTGTGTGAAAAATAAAATAAAATAAACCGGCTGGATAGGAAGTTGGGAGGCCTGGGCGGTAAGTCGGGGGGCCCAGCCCGGAGATGCCCCACTGTCGCTACTCGCCTGCCCCAAATATTGCCTTGTCCCACCCCTTGTGGAACATGGTGTGAAATTCAGCCAGTAAAAACAGGGACACTATTCGGAAGTGATGGAGGAGAAAGATCTAGAGCAAGTAAGGTGGAAGGGGGTGGGGACAGGAGAATAGTAATGGAAGGGGGGGAGCTTGGATCATGACCTGGGTGCTGGCCGGTGGTACTGGTCTTGAAAACGACTGTACAAAGCCCTCACCCCTGGCCAGGTGGCTGCGGTTTCCTGTTCTGTCACTACTGCTGCTGACAGAATGATTCCCAAGCCATAACTTGTAATTTCGTCTCGAGGAATGACTCGTGAAGCAACTCCCTTAAGTAATAGTCAATAAGGTCAAATTATCTTAAATCAAGCAGGAGTTATTTAATTTAGAGAATAGAAAACAGAGAGAAAATCAAACCAAATGAAATGCAAGCGCAGTAATGAATCTCTAATAGAAGATCCCACTTGATAGAGATGGTTCCTGCAGCTACGAAGATTTCCACGTAAAGACGAGCCCTGCTTGATCCGATCACAGGTCCAGCATCCGCTTTTTCAACAGCAACTGTCTCTGGGAAGCCAATATGCCGGACGTGAAAGTGACAGCATTCCTTCTTGTTTGTCTTTGACATCTCTTGCTCAGAGGCACGCTACTTCTGAACATGGATGTTCCATTTAGCTATCACCAATAGCCATTTACAGCAGGCCCGTAGCTACAGTGGGGCATCTCCGGGCTAGGCCCCCTGACTTACTGGCAAGGCCCCCTGACTTCCCGATCTAGCCCAGGGCACCCAAGAGGTGGCAGGTGTAGGAAAGGAGCCAGTATTCCTTTAATTTGATTAGCCAGTGCCCCCTAAGAAATTTAAATGCCCCCTGACTTAAAAAATCCTGAGTTACAGCCCAATCCTCCAACGAATTTGTCTTTCTAAAGAAGCATCTCGACCAGTGACCATTACCATGCCTGAATTCCACACATTAATAATGCATAGTCCAAAATTGCAACTCCTTTTTGCTTATTCTTCATTCACTGCCCATCCAGTCTCACCAGTGACTCAGAGTTCTAATATTGTGAATTTATGGGGAGAAAACCAGTTGTCCAATGGTATGACTATCTGCTAGAAGTACATGATGACGCTTGAACAACTTGAAATTCAAAGCAATTGGAAGATTTCAAGAAAAAGCCTTCCTATATTGTGCCTAGGGATTCATTCATTCATTCATTCATTCATTCATTCATTCATTTAAATTGTGTATCTCCTGCCTTATGTCATTGGTCTCAAGGCAGCTAACAGCTGGAAACTGAGCTGCAAGAGCACAAGACCGTATAAATCCATTGTGTGTGTAAAGTGTAATCAAGTCACAGCCGACTTATAGTGTTGTGTCTTCACCATTGAAACTCAATGTTAAGCTTGAAACCTCAGCCAGGATTCTAATCTGTAACAATACCATTGGCTGAAGTATTATTGTAACCAATCAAATGCAAGAGAACTGTGCTGGAGGGAACAGTAATGATTGGATGTTATCTCTGAACAGTGATTGGACCTTAACTGTGTAAGGGTGTGGCTACACCAGCCCGGGATTGTTTAAAAGGGAGCTATGTTCCACTGTTTGTTGTTGTGTGTTCTGTGTGATCTTCGGATGTTCTCGTTCTTAATAAAGCTGATTCACTTGTTACTTACATCATTGTTGAGTTGCATACTTAACATATGGTGACCACAGCAAGGGGCTTTCAAGGCAAGGGAGAAGCAGAGGTGGTTTGCCATCACCTTCCCCTGCAGGGTCTTCCTTGGTGGTCTCCCTTCCAAGTACTGACCCTGCTTAGCTTCTGCGATCAGAGGAGATCAAGCTATACCATGCCATCTTCCCTCCCTATAAATCCATTAACAAAGTTAAAACAGTGCATGAGTCAACAAACGCTCTCTACCAAATGCCCTTTGAAATAAAACTGTCATTTACACGTTCCTTAATGCAGGTAGTGAAGGCGCCCTCCGCGCCCATTCTGGTCGGCCATTCCAGGAGACTGGACCTACCACTGGGAAAGTCCATGAGCTGACCATTGCCACATGGACACTGTTAAGAGAAGGCACTGCAAGTTGAAGAAGAGGAACAGTTGGTTTTTATAACCCATTCTATATGTATGTATGCAGCCCTGGATTCCTGGAAGGAAGGGTGACATAACTATATACTAGACGGCAGGGGTCATTTCGTATAAAAAGAGCTAGGGGAACTCATTAGCATAACTCATTAGCATATGCCACACCCCCTGACATCAGGGGCCCGGCGGTGGACCTGCAAGGCCGGCAGGAGTGCGAGGAAGCCCCGCCAAGGCCCTCCCTGGCCCCAGGCAGGCAGGGGTGGGGAGAGGCGGGGAGGAAGCAACTTACCCTCCCTCTTCTCCTGCCTCCTCCTGGCTGAATGAGGGCTGGAAGCAGTGCAGCCAGAAGCAGGGGGCGGGGCTTCGTCATGTGCCCCGCCCCCCCTGCACCTCACCCGGGGGAACTGCGATCCCCCGCGTTTCCCCCCGAAATGACCTCTGCTAGATGGACAGACAGACTGACAGACAGACAGATAGGTCATCTGTGTGTGTGGGTTAAGTACCATTAAGTCTCTTCTGACTTACAGCAAGCCTATGAATTAATGATCTCCAAAAGGTCCTGTTAACAGCCTTGCTCGGTTCTTGCAAACTGAGGGCCTTAGTGGCTTTCCTAATTGAGTCGATCCACCTCATGTTGTGTCTTCCTTTTTTCCTGCTGCCTTCCACTTTTCCTAGCCTTATTGTCCTTTCAAGTGACTCTTGTCTTCTCATTAGGTAACCAAAGTACGATAGCCTTAGTTTGGTCATTCTAGGTTCTAGGGAGAGTTCAGGCTTGATTTGGTCTACAACCCACTTATTTGTCTTTTTTGGTGGTCCACGGTATCCGTAAAACTCTCTTCCGACACCACATTTCTTTTTTTTTCTTTTCATTTTAAAAACATTTTATTATCAGGATATACCAACATGTCCAATATTATAACATTTCATCATTCACAATATATCCTTTTCCCCTTTCACCCTCCCTCCCCTTCTTCAGGCTTCCCGCAGTGCTCCCACCCCCGCCAAATCTCTTTTTCTTATCCGTTCCTTCATCTAAAACAAAACTTAATAGGTGACATTTTCTTTAACTACCTTAATCTTATATTCGACTTTATAGGTAACAATTTCTTTAGCTACAATCATCTTCTATTTGACTATTTCCTCAATCTATTCTCAATAGTTATCAAAGCAAAATAAATTGTTTTTAACATCCCAATGTTTCTCTAAATATTCTTTAAAGTCCATCCAATCTGCAAAGAATTCTTCATCTTCTTTATTACTGAGTTTCTTGTCAATTTATATTTCTGCCATAAAAAGCAACTTCCTTATCCATTCCCAAATCTCAGGTATTCGTTCTTGTTTCCAACACTGAGCATAAGTCATTCTAGCTGTTGTGATCAAGTACCAAATCAATGTTCTCTTTGCCGACACCACATTTCAAATGAATCAACTTTCTTCCAGTCAGCTTTCTTCATTGTCCAACTTTGACACCCATACATAGTAATGAAGAATACCAAATATCTAATCAGGAAACTGTCTTACAATGTTACCCATTTTGTACTCTGATTCAGGATGGTAGATGCATAGGGTTGCCAGCTGTGGGGTGGAAAATAGCTGGAGATTTTTGGGGTGGAGCCTGGGGAGGGACCAGTTTGGTGGAGTGTTTAAGTGCACGGACTCTGACCTGGGAGAACCGGGTTTGATTCCCCACTCCTCCACTTCCACCTGGCTGGATGACCTTGGGTAAGCCATAGTTCTGGCACAGCTGTTCTTGAAAAAGAGCAGTTTCTCTCAAAGCTCTCTCAGCCCCACCGACCTCACAGGGTGTCTGTTGTGGGGAGGGGGAGGGAAAGGAGTTTGTAAGCTGCTCTGAGCCTCCCTTGGGTAGTGAAGGGCGGGGTATAAATCTAATCTCTTCTCTCTTCTTCTCTTCTATAATGCCATGCAGGGTGTCTGTTGTGGGGAGGGGAAGGGAAAGGAGTTTGTAAGCTGCTCTGAGACTCCCTTGGGTAGTGAAGGGCGGGGTATAAATCTAATCTCTTCTCTCTTCTTCTCTTCTATAATGCCATGCAGTCCACCCTCCAAAGCAGACATTTTCTCCAGGGGAATCTGATCTTGGTTGTCTGGAGATCAATTGTAATAGGTGCTGCCTGGAGGTTGGCAACTCTATGATGCAGAATCGGAGTGACCACATGTTTTGGCAAGGAGATTGTTAAAAACATCTTGTGCTGCCTATCTCAATGCCCACAGAGGCATGCTTGGTCTACACCTTCCCAATGTTTTGTGATTGCTCCAAGCCCCCGGTTGGCAGCCTTTTTGTAGTGGCGCTGACTGTCTGTTCTCAATATTCTAGAAGTGCCCACTGGCTCAACAAGACCAGTGACCCATGGCTAGCCAATATTACAAGTTCTAGTGGGAGAGCCATGTTGGTCAGCTGCAGCACAACCAGAAAGGAATCTTATGGAATCTTAAAGATGGACAGATTTGTTGATGCATAAGCTTTGGCGGTCTAGAGGCCACTTCATCAGATGCACTTATGCCTGAGCACAGCTATTAGTCTTTATAGTGCCACAGGACACCTTTTCTTTTCTTTTCTTTTCTTTTCTTGCTGTCCAGCAGCAAGAGAATTGTAACGGGAAAAGGAGGCTTCTTCTCCTAACGGCACCAGAGTTTTGGCCACTGTGTGGCACAGAGTGTTGGGCTAGACGGGCTGTCGGCCTGATCCAACATGGCTTCTCTTATGTTCTTCCTTTGTGGCTGCAAATGTGTGGATTGATTTTTCAGCAGTGCGTGTGGCCGACTGTTTTCATCGTACCCGGCTGTTTATTTCCTCTTTTGGTTTGACTGTAATCACGCTTCGATCTTGCACTCTTATACCCCGTATTTCGAACAAATTAACCCCATTATTTTCTGTAGGAAAGCAGAGTCAAAGGATTCTAACCTAAGGAGAAGAAGGGGAAAGTACAAAGTAGAATATTAGGAGGGAAGGGATGAAAAAGTAAACAGGTGAGTTAAAATCATGAAAGGAAGAGATGTGGGGGGTTGCATTCAGGATAAACCATGTAGCTGCTGCCAAAAGAGCGCACCTTGTGATTTCTCCGTAGGGGATAGCGCCATGCATAAGGAATCAGGAGAAGAGAAAATGCGGCGCTAAGAAAGGGGGGGACAGTGCAAAGGAGCAAAGGTTTAATAAGGAGATTAAAATTTGGTCCTGGATCCTGCACTCAGCAAGTGATGCAAATCTGTCATGCAGCGTTTCCAATCATGCTGCTTCTGGACTGAGATGTTGACACTGATTCAGCATCCCCTGATGTGCAAGGCATGCTGGGCCTGTGACAATCCCTCTGCTGGTTCCAGCTAGTCCAAATAGAGGTTGTTGGCATCAGGGGCCTTTTTTTAAAAAAAAAAAACACCCATTCCGAAGAACAGGAATAGCGGCTGGAAATGGCAGGCGCAGAATGACTTCGCCCCCTGTGGGCTAAACTGTATCTCAGGCCAAGAGCTCATCTTCTAAAAATGGAGCTGTAGGAGGACCTCCTGTCTCCTGCCCAGGAAACTTTGTTTCTTAATTTCAAGTATGCAAATACTGTGCCTGGGTTACTCAGCACATGTGTGAAGGGGAAGGAACTTGGTACATGCTAGGAGATGCTGTCCTTTATTATTACTTGCTGCCTGGCCCGTAGCTACAGAGGGGCTGTTGGGGGCTCCACCCCTTCCTTAAAGGGCCCCCACTTTTTAAAGGCCCCCCTTTCTTCCCAAAAGCATTTAAAGGATCCCTTTAAATGTTTTTTTGGAAGAAGTGGGGGGGCTCCATCTGCACATGCACTCCAAGCCGCAAATTTGTCAGACTCCTGGATAAATCAGTTCCCAGCAACATTCACTCTGGAGAATGATAAGTTTATTGAGACATTGATAGGACCCAGCCTGTACATGTACTGTGTTAGAACTAAGGGTAAAGGCACAAAAGCAATAGATATACAGGGTTCAAGCCTTAAAGGGCCCCCACTTTTTAAAGGCCCCCCCTTCTTCCGAAAAGCATTTAAAGGATCCCTTTAAATGTTTTTTGGAAGAAGTGGGGGGCTCCATCTGCACATGCACTCCAAGCCGCAAATTTGTCAGACTCCTGGATAAATCAGTTCCCAGCAACATTCACTATGGAGAATGATAAGTTTATTGAGACATTGATAGGACCCAGCCTGTACATGTGCTGTGTTAGAACTAAGGGTAAAGGCACGAAAGCAATAGATATACAGGGTTCAAGCAAGGGCCCTAAAAGGTTCAGAACCAATCACCCCAGGAGATGTAACTGCCAGTCATCCCCCTTTCAGTGCCATCCCCCCAACATGTAAAACAAAGGCAGCATGGAAAGATGAGACTCAAGGACACTAAAAGTTCTCAGGGGTGATAAGGTGAGTGGCACATCAAAGCAATCTTAGGAAGCAAAAGTATTATTTTGTGGTTTCATTTCCCCCCCCCCCCCCCCGGTTACTATGGCAAAGGAGCTGTAAAATGTAAAATGAACAGTGAGTTGGACAGAATTCCACTCCAAGCCAGCCCCACCAGAAGAAATTTGTCCTACAAGCCACAAAATCCTGGGAATGGGCCTGGTGTAAGTTACTCTCCTAGTGTGGAAAACTGGGTCTTGGGCTGAGGTTTTTTTTGGGGGGGAATCCAGGTTACAATTAATACCCGCCAGGTGCAAGTCGAAGGCATGTTGTACGAATCGCATAGCGACAAACCTCGATCTGGCAGGGGGAAAGTACAGGACCCCCCAACCTTTTTGAGCCAGTGAACACCTCTGGAATTCTGACACAGGGTGGTGGATGCACCAACAAAATGGGCCCCGCAGGAGAGAGAACCAGCCACAGGGAGAGAGGTTATACAGAACTCTCATGGTAACTCTTCATTTAAAGCAGACGCTCTGGTTAACAGGATCCCTTTTAATCTGCACAGCCAGTCACAAGCCCTACTGGGCGCAAGCCCCATCTGGCTCCTCCCACTTTCTCAAAACCTTTGGCAGGCACCAGAAAATGTGTTGGAAGGCACCAGGGTGCCCACACAGGCACCATCTACTACTACTACTACCACCTCATACTGCTTCTTAACTTAGAACAAAGTTTGAGTCCAGTGGCACCTTTAATGCCAACAAACTTTTATTCAAGGTGTGAGCTTTCACGTGCACGCAAACTTCCTCCGACCCAGCTGGATCTTGCTTCCTAATTTATTAATTGTAAGCAGATTATTAAAAGATAGAAAAAGCTAGACCCCCATTTGAATGGCTGTGGAAATCCACCACGGATGCATAGAACTTCGCAGCGAGAAGAGCGATAGGCCTGCTATTATCTTCTAATAAAAGAGGTAGTGTCTCCCTATGATCTCTATTTTGGAGCAAAGGAAGAACGAAAAGATTTCTAGGCTCAGAAAAATGATTGCATTCAAAGGTCACGTGATACAGGGTGTCTATAGGCACCATCTGGGGAACCCTGCTCTCGACAAAGAAGGGCTGCCACTATACTGGTATGATTGACGTCTGCGTTAACAGACATGACTGTCTTGCATTTATATCATACGTAAATGCAAAAGAGACCATATGGCGCAAAGGACTGGGGGGAGCCAGGTTCAAATCCTCACTTTGCCGTAATGTTCACTAGGTGCTCTTTAGCCAGCCCCTCTCTCTCAGTCTAACTTACCTCACAGAAGGGTTGTGAGGGGAAAAAATGTGCTAAAGAGAACCAGGTACTCAGGGGTGTCAAACCTGCGGCCCAGGGGCCAAATCAAGCCCCCGGAGGGCTTCCATCAGGCCCACAGTGGAACTGGCCATCTCCTGCTTCCAGTTTTGCTGCTGCTGCTGCATCATAGCTTTCTTCACCAGACTCTCTTAATCACTCACCCATTTCATGTTTTAACCTGGGTCCTAGACTCAGAACTCTGAGCATGAGATTTCTGTGGTGAATGTCAATAAATCAAAAGTAGATTTGCGGATTACAGATGTTAAGTCGGCTAGAGGAGGAGGAGGAGGAGAATTGGGCTTATACCCTGCCCTTCACTCAGAGTGGCTTACAATCTCCTTCCCCTCCCCACAACAGACACTTTGAGAGGTAAGTAGAGCTGAGAGAGCTCTTTCGAGGACTGCTCTTGAAAGAACTTATGACTGATCCAAGGTCACACCAGCAGCTGCATGTGGAGGAGTGGGGACTCAGACCCAGTCCTCCCAGATTAGAGTCCGCGCTCTGAACCACTACACCAAACTGGCTCTCTCCAGGGAGCAATAAGTTGAGGATAGGATGAAAGTAGAGCTACCATTTCCTCGCTGCCGGCAGGAAGGCTCCCTCTGATGAGCCTCCCCCCCCCCGCCATCCCCAGATTGGCAGGAGAAAGAGCTGAGGTGGAAATGACATTGCGTGATGTGTGATATCATGTCCATATGAAATCTTGAATGTGACATAAGGACATCAGGTGACGCTCTGGTTGTACCATCGTAATAACTCTGAACTCTAAAAAAGAATAACTCTAGTAAGTACCATGTCGTTATGGGGGCACCATGAATGTCCCCCAATGCTCTTATGTCACATCCAGGTTTTTAGGAGGATGTGACATCATGCATAAGACAATGTCATCTCCACCCATCAACCTACCTATAAAGCCCCTAAGAATGCTGGCTGGCGGCCTGCCATCCCTAAATGGAAGGTTCAGTAACTCCCCCTATGCATTATTTTTACTCCCTCCCACCTCCTTTTAACCTCCCACCTCCTGCACTATCTCATCTAGCCCTGTGTTTAGAATCATAGAGTTGGAAGGGGCAATAGAGGCCATATAGTCCACCCCCCTGCTCAATGCAAGATTAGCCTTGAGCATCCCTGACAAGTGTTTGTCCAGCCACTGCTTAAAGACTGCCAGGGAGGGGGAGCTCACCACTTCCCCAGGCAGCCGATCACCCTTCTAAACTATTCTTACTGTTAAAAAAAGAAAATTCCCTAAGATCCAGCCGGTACCTTCCCGCCCTTAATTTAAACCCATTATTGTGAGTCCTTTCCTCAGCTGCCAACAGGAACAGCTCCCTGCCCTCCTCTAAGGGACAGCCCTTCAGATACTTGAAAAGAGCAATCATGTTCCCTCTCAACCTCCCTTTCTCCAGACCAAACGTTCCCAAGTCTGTCAGCCTTTCCTCATACCGCAATCATGCTCATTGCTCTCTTCTGTACCCGCCCTTCCGATGTTTACCATGTAGTTAGGGTTATTGCACAGTGTACACGTTCAGTTAAGACAGGGTAAGCAACCCTGACCAGACATGGATAGCCCAGGCAAGCCCGATCTCATCAGATAGTGGAAGCTAAGCAGGGTCAGCCCTGGCTAGTATCTGGATGGGAGACCTCCAAGGAATACCAGGATCATGATGTAGAAGCAGAAGATAGTAAACCACCTCTGACCGTCTCTTGCCTTGGAAACTGCATGGCGAACATGTTCTCCTGTATTGTTCTTTTTACTGTGATATCCGTGCTGTTTTTCTAGAACCTCTTTATCAGAGTCAAGTAGGGCAATCTGATGACTATAAGATCATTTCACTATTATCTTCCTGAAAAGTCCTTAAACTAATGCAGTGATTCAGCTCTAAGACTTTATTTAAGGTTCGGAACAAGACACACTAACCAGCTCGCAGGCTGGTTTATATGTGCAACAACCCCGCACCCAAAACACACCCACACACAAGTGATTGGCTATTTACAGTGGCCGAGAGTTCCATAGGCTCTCGGCCGGGAGCCTAGTCTGCCGATAGGCGCCGGCTAGGATCCGCTTGTCCCATTGTTACTGCGAGCGAAGCTCGGCCGCTTCGCCTGACCGCGTGATGAAATGGCCACGCACATGGTCTGAGATGGATACATTACACTTCCCATAACCCTGAGATCATACAAGCTGTAGCTAAATTTCTCTGTTGTGCTATTAAGATGAGAAGGTTGTTTCAGTTGCAAGGGTAAAGGATGTATCCTTGTCTCCCTGCTGTATGTTCTGTCAATGTGCCAATAAAGGTTCTGATTGATTGAAAACTGCATGGGGTCTCCATAAGTCAGCTATGACTTGACAGCTAGAATTTCTAGGTCCTGCCTCCTTCCCAGCAGGGGACTTTGGGAGGCGTTCCTGGAGGGGGTGGGGAAGTCCCAAACATGATGACATCACTCAGAAGTGACATCATGACATTGGGGACACTCCTGAATCCCAAGTGGCAAATTCACCCCTTGGAATTCAGGCACCCGCCCACCCTCCTCCCAAAGCATTTATAGGTTCTTGTTGAATGCTTTTGGAGAGTGGGAACCTCGCAGATCTGAATCCCAAGTGGCGATTCAAGCACACGCGGCTCCTGCTTTCCAAAAGCATTTAAAGGGACTCTTTAAATGCCTTTGGAGGAGCAGGGGCCTGTGCGCCTAGAGAGGCCACCCCTCTCTCTTCCCTCCTGCCAGATTTAAAGGGCCCTCCAGCTGATCAGCGAGCCACATGCTCCCACCGATCAGCTAGATGGCCCTTTAAATCTGGTAGGAGGGGAGGGAGAGGGGTGGCCACAGGTAGCTACTGTTAGGGGTGGGGCTTGGGGGTGGCAGCAGGCAGAAGCCCCCAAAATTAGAGGATCCCCCAGGGAGCGGTGGCGCAGGGAGTAACAACACCTGCCTTAACATCTAGCGAACAGCCTATAAGACTGTTCGAGACCCACCGTGGCCGGGGTGAGCACCCGGCCCTAGTCCCAGCTCCCGCCTACCCAGTGGTTCGAAAGCAATAACAGCAAGCGAGTAGATGAATGGGTACCTGCCTTAGATGGCAGGGGGCACCCTCCTCCATTGTGAGGTGCAGTGGGAACACTAACAGCGGCGGTGCGGCGAGCGGCGGCGGCAGAGCGACGAGTGATGGCGGAGATGAGTGAAGAGGTGAGTGGAAGCAGCAAGGAGGTGCAACATCAAGCGGTGGACCGACTGTGGAAGCGGAGGCGGAGCCAGAAGGCGCGAGGATGCAGAGGCGCAAGCGCGGCGGAGCCTAAAGGACAGAGCCGGAACCACGCGACTCGATCTGCGCGACAGATGGGCCCGCCGAGAATAAGCCGACCCCGAAGACCACCTGAAGAAACAGACGAGAGAAGCCGAGACGAAGCCGAGACGAGCCGAGCTGAAGGAACAACAAGTGAATCCCACCACTAGGTGCTGGTAGGCAGTCCCCGCCCCTGACCATGTGTGTGCCCATAGATAGGGATAATGAAATATGTAAGCTGCTCAGAGACCCCTTGGGGGGGGTTCGAGCAGGGTATAAGCTGAATGTTTTTTTAAAAAAATCCCCACCTGGCGACTGGCATCCCTATTGACAGCCCTTTCTTCCACCAAGCAACCCTCAGCACACATGCTAATTGGTGGCCCAGTAGACCAACTTTCTCAGCACGCAGGGCTGATCCTCCACCAAAGCAGCAGAGCATGCCCCAGAGTTACTGCCAGTGTGACTCCACTGGCTCCTAGCATGTCATCCCTTGTTCCAGCTGTTGTCTGTCCCCTTCCCTTGTAATTGGGCAGCACACAACATCTTTGTGGGTAGCCATACTGGGACTTTTTAGCATTGAGAACAAAAGTGATTTCGTATCCCCAAAGTAGCACAGTCATCTCCTTCCACCCCATGGAAGAGTTAGAATTAGGTGACGCGAGCAATATGCAGAGGGAGAAGAGTTAGAAGTTCAAGGGTTGCTTCTCTGTGTGATAACGGCTTTGATCATATCAACAAACCCATTCACTCTCACCAGAGGTCATTTCGGGGGGGGGGAGCGCGGGGGAACACAGTTCCCCGGGTGAGGTGCAGGGGGCGGGGCACATGACGAAGCCCCGCCCCCTGCTTCCGGCCGCCCTGCTTCTCATTCAGCCCTCATTCAGCCAGGAGGAGGCAGGAGAAGAGGGAGGGTAAGTTGCTTCCTCCCCGCCTCTCCCCACCCCTGCCTGCCTGGGGCCAGGGAGGGCCTTGGCGGGGCTTCCTCGCACTCCCGCTGGCCTTGCAGGTCCACCGCCGGGCCCCTGATGTCAGGGGGGGTGGCATATGCTAATGAGTTATGCTAATGAGTTCCCCTAGCTCTTTTTCTACGAAACGACCCCTGACTCTCACCCTTTTCTGCCTCTGTTCTGCTATGGGGTCTCTTTGATGTTGCATCTTACCGTTCTGGGCCCAGGGCCACCTTTTTGCACGAGTTGGCAAACGGAGACTTCTTAAATAGCATACCTCTGAAAGATCTGACACCGTTTGCCTTTCCTACCCGGTTTCCTACTGTATTCAACATTTTAAGAAAGCTCATTATGTTAACTTTACGGAAAGCTTTCCGGCCTCATTCTAATTGCTTTGTGGCGCTTTACGGAGCAGTCCTTTGGATATGTAGTTGGCCAATGTGCCATCATGGTGTAGTGGTTAAGAGCGGCAGTCTCTAATCGGGAGAACTGGGTTTGATTCCCCACTCCTCCACATGAGGCCAGCTGGGTGACCTTGGGTCAGTCACAGTTCTCTCAGAGCTCTCTCAGCCCCACCTGTTTCACAGGGTGTCTGTTGTGGGGGGAGGAAGGGAAAGAAGATTGTCCCTTTCATGCAGTAGGTCCCAGGTTTCATCCCTGCTGATTCCATTTATAGTGTCTCAGGAAGCACAGGTGCTGAGAAAGTCCTGCCTGGGTCCGGCGACATCCTGGAAAGCCACTGCCTGTCAGGGGAGACCTTACTGAGCAAGACAGTCTGACTTGCGATCAGGTGCATTCCTATGGGCACATTCGTGAAGAGTCTTGAAAGAAAGGTGTCATTGCAATTTCCAGTCTGAGACAGATATCTTTATTTGTTACCATGTCACCGTTGGTTGACTCCCAACGCCGCGCCCCGTCCCGCTGTCATTTCCTCCAGGCCGCATTTCTCGGTCCTCCTTCCGAGCCTGCATGCCTTTTCCTTTCCCCCCTCATTATTTGTTACTCTGCATCTTCGTCTGTCTTTGTCTATATTTAGCCTGACATACCTTTGCCTCCCTCGCTGCGTACAAAAGAAAAATGTCGGGGAGAAAGTTGAAACAAACCCCGCCGTAAACGCTGCAGATCTAAAGGGTAGAGTTCAAAACATCGGGGGTAGGGGGGAGAAGAGATGCCCTCTTTTAATGACTGTCATTATATTTTGATGTGTTTAATAATACAGCAGAGGTTAAATGAAACATGAAAAAAGGGATGTACATTAAAATTGAGATAACTCTTCCTTCAGTGAAGTGGAACCCAGCAGATGTAGCTGCACTCTGTAATTGCTGCCTGCTTCCTGTCAGTCTGATTAAGTTGCATTGTCCCCGCTCCAAGTGTAAGAAGCAGCGGCTTCCCATAGGGCACAGCATGGGACAACGGGCTTATGCAGTCAGATCACTACGCACACCTCCTGCTTGGGCCTGGTAATGGCGGAGGCGCGCAATATACATTGATGACTTATAAAATCAATAGTGCAGCACATTAGGAAACACAGTTGCTGCTTAGCTCCTCAATGGTCCAGCCGGGGAGTGTGCTCCCCCCCCCAAAAAAATTGGGGATTGCAAAGTTAACTGTAGAATCCCGTGCGGAGTTAGCTCAGAGTAGGTTGGCAATGTAAATGTTCCAACTCTGCATTCTAGATCATCCCCAAATTTGTTCTGTTTAGACCCTCCCCTACCAGAAATTGTAAAATACCTCTTTAATGCCCTGCTGGATCACTCACCAGAGGAGCCTTTCTCCCCCCCCCCTTCATTTTGCTACAGCTGTTCGTGTTTTCAGCTGTGCCGGCAAAGATCGCTTTTCATAACTTGACCACGGTTCCTGCGTCAGTTTGGTGTAGTGGTTAGGAGCGGCAGACTCTAATCTGGAGAACTGGGTTTGATTCCCCACTTCTCCACATGCAGCTGCTGGGGGACCTTGGGTCACTCAAAGTTCTCTGAGAGCTGTTCTCTCAGAGCTCTCTCAGCCCCACCTAACTCACAGGGTGTCTGTTGTGGGGAGAGGAAGGGAAAGAAGAAGGAGGAGGAAGAGGAGGAGATTGGATTTATACCCCGCCCTTCACTACCTGAAGGAGTCTCAGAGCGGCTTACAATCTCCTTTGCCTTCCCCTCCCCACAACAGACACCCTGTGAGGTAGGTGGGGCTGAGAGAGCTCTGAAAGAACTGCCCTTGAGAGAAAGACTCTGAAAGAACTTGTGACTGACCCAAGGTCGCCCAGCCAGGTGCATGTGGAGGAGTGGGGAATCAAATCTGGTTCTCCCAGATTAGAGTCCATGCACCAAACTACTACACCAAACTGGCTCAAACTGGCTCTTACAAGGAGATTGTAAGCCACTCTGAGACTCCTAGAAGGGTGGGGTATAAAGCCAATCTCCTTCTTCTCCTCATTCATCTTCTCCTTCTTCATTCCAGGGGCCAAAAGTTTCAGCAGGTGTAAATTAAAATATTTGCCCATGTCAGTTTAGTGCATTTACTGAGGATTTTAGAGGTGTGAAAAGCACAGGTTTGCCATAAAAATCATGGGACAGTTTATCTCTGGTATCAATTGAAGCCCGGATTACCATGAAATCACTTTTATTATTGAAGTTTCAGCAATCAGCAACTTGGGGTTCCTGGAAGGAAGTAGGGCCCTTCAATGTCAAAGCACTGCAGATGTCCCACAATGCAATATGTCACTTCTGTGTCATCATTAGCATCTCAACTTTAGTTTCAGGTGTGTAGCTGTGTTGGTAAGCAGTAGAAGAACAAGATTCAAGTCAGATTTCTGATGGAGGGAGCTTTGACTCTCAAACGTTGATACGCTGTCAATCTTTAAGGAGATACTAGGCTTGAATCTTGTTCTATCACAAATTTTGCTGTGCAACGAAAGTTAAATTTGATTGGATGAGGCTGATGAGGACCAATTGACACAACCAGTTTTTTTTTTAAAAAACAACAACAACATTGAACTGAAAACAAGTGGGTTTGGGCAATGAGTATTCTGGATGTCTTAAGATTCAGTCCAGTTGTGACTCAGTATGCTACCCAGGTTTTTTCAAAAAAAGTGGAAGACACACACAAGTTGGATACAAACTGAGTTGTTCGTAAAATGTGGATACATTGAGAAGGCCTACTTGTGATATGCGGTATCCATACAGTGGGCGTAATGTTGCATAAATACTTCATTCTTCCTGAAACAAAAGAACCCCCCCCACCCCAAAGTAGGTTTACCAGGTGCCTCCTAATGGTGGGAAAACTCCTGGTAATTGTTGCCAATGCCCACTGATGCTCATTTGATTGGTGGGCAGAAGTAGGCTGGCAAAACAGGGGGCGAGGGCGGAGGATCTTTGTCACCATGCAATGACATAACTTCCGGCATGCCCTGGAAGCACTGGCATTGCACCAGTGCAACACTCTAGCGCTTGCCCTGAAACCACATAGGGTTTTGGGGAGACTGCTAGAACATCACCCCAGTGCTATGTCAGTACTTCCAGGTTGCACTGGAAGTGATGCCATTGCGGGGTGACAAAGATTGCTGCCCCCCCCAGTAAGTACCTGCCTCCCCCTATCTCCTGTAAGTTGCCAGGCCATGGTAACCCTACCCCAAAGTGTTTTATGTATGGTTGCCATTCCAGTCCTACTTCGCATACCTCCAGGAAGAATTTTAATGGAATAGGATTTTTAAATTTATGACATTTCTTTTTGAAGAATAAAAGTCTCTTTTTAGAACAGGCAAATTTCTGGTTCAAAAAATAAGTGGTCCACCTGGTGCTCTCACTAGGGGCAGTAGGCCATACTATACCACCCGTTCCACCCAGCATCAATTGCGGGTATAACAATAAAGTCCTAACAATTACCCCCTCCCCTTCTAAGCCTATGGATTTCAGCTGGGCTTAAAAGGGTATAATTCTGCTTAGGTTAGCCGTGCACATGGCTGTAAGGGAGGGTAAGGGAAAGTTATTTGAGGAAGTTACTGTTTATACAAGGAAGTAGGCAAATGCAAATTGGAAGTCACCAACAGATAGAGTGGTAGGAGGGAGGTTTTTGCCCCCCAGAAAGGGCATGTGAAGCCAGAGAAAAGGGGCAACCCCCCATTTCTGCTGATCAGAGTCAATGAAGTAGAGGCTTCTGTGTTTGCTGCACCTTTCTAGGCACAGATGGGAACTTGCTGGTAATTTCACAGAAACCGAGCATCCTCATATAAGAACATAAGAGACGCCAATGTTGGATCAGGCCAAAGGCCCATCCAGTCCAACACTCTGTGTCACACAGTGACCAGAAGTACCAGTGCCATCAGGAGGTCCAGCAGTGGGGCCAGGACATTAGAAGCCCTCCCACTGTTGACCCCCCCCCCCAAGCACCAAGAAGACAGAGCATCACTTGCCCCAGAGCCCCTAGCTATACCTTGTGGCTAAATAAGAACACAATTCTGGCCACTGTGTGACAGAGTGTTGGACTGGATGGGCCTTTGGCCTGATCCAACATTGGCATCTCTTATGTTCTTATGTTCTTAAATGCTCGTGAACTTAAGGATAAATATTCTTGAATGTGGAAGCTTCTGACGCTAGTCATTGATAGTCACTAAAATATATGTAGAATTTTGGACTTGGCCACAGATGAAGCCATATCCCAGTGGCAGCTTCCACCTGCAACTTACATGCAATCACTTGAAGTTAGTTTAGGGGCAGGAACGTGGGGGGAGCAATGTTGGCGGCATCATTCCCAGTGAAAACACAAGAGATTTAGGGTAAATCTAGGAACCACTGGAAACTCTATGGTAGTTTCCAGCAATTCCTAGAGCTACTCGTCATCACTGCTAAGTTTTCCTGGCAGAGATATAGGGATGTACCCAATGTCACTTTTTTTCTCCCATCACTGCTCAGTGTAGTTGCAGGCAAGGAATGTTCAAATTATCACACAATTGCACTCATATCACATGCTAGCAAGGTCATGCTCAAGATCCTACAAGCTAGGCTTCAACAGTACGTTGATAGAGAACTGCCAGAAGTACAAGCTGGGTTTCGAAGAGGTAGAGGAACTAGAGATCAAATTGCCAACATTCGCTGGATTATGGAGAAAGCAAGAGAGTACCAGAAAACCATCTACTTCTGCTTCACTGACTATGCTAAAGCCTTTGATTGTGTGGATCACAACAAACTATGGCAGGTCCTTAAAGAGATGGGAGTACCAGACCACCTCACATGTCTCTTCAGAAACCTGTATAAGGGTCAAGAAGCAACAGTTAGAACCGGATAAGGAATAACTGATTGGTTTAGCATAGGAAAAGGAGTACGACAAGGATATATATTGTCACCTTGCTTATTTAATATATATGCAGAGTACATCATGCGAAATGCTGGCCTGGATGAATCACAAGCAGGAATTAAGATTGCTGGGGAAAAGATCAACAACTTCAGATATGCAGACGATACCACTCTAATGGCAGAAAGTGAAGAGGACCTAAAGAGCCTCTTGCTCATAGTGAAAGAGGAGAGCGCAAAAGTGGGCTTGAAGCTCAACATAAAAAAAAACTAAGATCATGGCATCCGGCCCCATCACTCCTTGGCAAATAGAAGGGGAAGCTGTGGAAGTAGTGACAGACTTCACGTTCCTGGGATCCCAGATCACCGCAGACTGTGACTGCAGCCATGAAATTAAAAGACGCCTGCTCCTTGGGAGGAAAGCGATGGCGAACCTAAACAGCATGATAAAAAGTAGAGACATCACCCTGCCAACAAAAGTCCGCATGGTCAACGCAATGGTATTCCCAGTAGTCATGTATGGCTGCGAGAATTGGACTATAAGGAAGGCCGAGTGCCGAAGAATAGATTCTTTTTAACTATGGTGCTGGAGAAGACTCCCTTGAGAGTCCCTTGGACTGCAAGGAGATCAAATCAGTCAATCCTAAAAGAAATCAACCCTAACTGTTCCCTGGAAGGCCAGATAATGAAACTGAAGCTCAAATACTTTGGCCATCAAATGAGAAGGGAGCACTCACTGGAGAAGACCCTGATGCTGGGAAAGATTGAAGGTCAAAGAAGACAGGGACGGCAAAGGATGAGATGGTTAGACAGTGTCATAGATGCAACAAACATGAAATTGAGCAAACTTCAGAGGATGGTGGAAGACAGGAAGGCCTGGCGTGATCTGGTCCATGGGGTCGCAAAGAGTTGGACTCGACTGTGCGACTGAACAACAACAAAGCTTAGAACAGGTAAAAGGAAATTCTTCTTCACCTAAAGAGTAATTTGGAATTTAGTGCTGTAACTGTTCCCTGGAAGGCCAGATAATGAAACTGAAGCTCAAATACTTTGGCCACCAAATGAGAAGGGAGCACTCACTGGAGAAGACCCTGATGCTTGGAAAGATTGAAGGTCAAAGAAGACGGGGACGGCAAAGGATGAGATGGTTAGACAGTGTCATCGATGCAACGAACATGAAGTTGAGCCAACTTCAGAGGACGGCAGAAGACCGGAAGGCCTGGAGAGAGCTCGTCCATGGGGTCGCGAAGAGTCGGACTCGACTGTGCGACTGAACAACAACAACAACAAGCATAGACAGCTTCCAGAGGGCATTGGATCAACATATGGAGCAGAGGTCCATGAGTGGTCATTAGCCACAATGTCTAGATAGAACAGTCTGGGGCAGTGATGTTCTGTATTCTTAGTGCTTGGGGGGCAACAGTGTGAGGGCTTCTGGAGTTCTGGCCCTGCTGGTGGACCTCCTGATGACACCTGAGTTTTGTCCTCTGTGTGACATAGACTGTTGGACTGGATGGGCTGTTGTCCTGATTCTCTTATGTTCTTAAGGCAAGTTAAGACAATTCAATGTGAGCTTCGGTGAGAGGGAGAGCGTCCCCCTGCAATGTGCCCTGTGCAATCATATCACTTCCAGGTGATGTCATTGCAGAGTGTGTGCTACACTTGAGCATGGCAAAAAAAATTCCAGGGCATGAAGAGGAAACCCCCCCCCCCCAATCGGCAGCCAGGTAAGACCTGGGAACCCTACGTGAAGTTCACTGGGTGACCTTGAACCAGTTGCAATCTGTCAGCGTAATTGGCAACACAGGGCTGTAGTAAGGGCAACGTGGGTTTAAAGAACCATGGATGCTGTGCAGAGATCTCTGGATAGGGTTGCCAGCTCTGGGTTGGGAGATTTCTGGAGATTTGGGGGCGAAGCCTGGGGAGAGGCCTCACCTGGGTGTAAGACACCTTGGAGTCTACCCTCCAAAGCAGCCATTTTCTCCAGGGAAACAGTTGTAATTCCAAGAGATCTCCAGGCCCCACTTGGAGGTGGGTGTCCCTGTCTATGGAGGAGGGGCAAGATAACAATGTAATCAGTACGTACCAGGGGTCATTTCCTGCAGGAGCGCACAGGAGCGGAGTTCCGGCAGTAAAGAGCCCAGGGGGCGGGCACATGCAACAAGCCCCACCCCCTGCTCCCAGCAGCCCTCAGTCAGAGCAAGAAGCAGTCAGGTAAGCTGCAGAGCCCCCCCCCCCGGCCCCCCGGTCCAAAACAGTCCAGTGGCACCTTTAAGACCAAGTTTTATTCAGGTACAAGCTCTCCCTCCTCTGCGAGGACAGATCTGCATGTTCCCCCCCAATAGCTAGCAATTCAAAAGAGTCCAGTGGAGCCTGAGCAGTGGGTGTTGCCTTCTGACACACTTCCGGGGATGTCAGGGGGTGTGGCATATGCAAATAAGTTATGCTAATGAGTTATGCTAATGAGCTCCAGCACCTCTTTTCTACGAAATGACCCCTGGTAAGTACTATCAAAAGTGCTCAGTCACTCATGCTTACAGGAGGTAATGCTAAAGGGGGGGGGGGGGAGAGGCACCAGTTATCTTGGAAGCAAAGCTCAAGTAATGGCCTGCTAAAAGCTAGAGTCTGAATAACCAAAATGGGACTGAATATGAGAAGATCTCTAAAAACACATGTTTATTTTTTGAATTCATAAAATGTGCCTGTAGTGCTTCCTGGATGCATGTGCTTGATTATAATTATTATCACATGTATTTCCAAGGCACTCATCATAATATCTAGATGTCATTACAGAAATTAAGAATGAACATCAACGTTTCTGCGAAGGAAAGGGCCCATTTCCATTTCTCTCCCCCCACCCCCTTCTGCTACATGACTAAAACCAAGGAAGTGAAATAATAAGAAAATATGACACCAAGTCATCTGAAGAGAATGCAGACAAGTCTCTGATGAAAAGCTCGGCCTGCACTCAGGGCCAAGCCTCTCAGTAATAATTTGTTTCAACAAACCAGTAGGAACTAGGAGACCGTTTTTCTTGGACCTGGAGAAGGTCTCCCCCAATTTCATTCTCGCTTCTGCTCCCTCTTGTGCTCGCAGCTGGCCTGCGAATGTCAAAATGAGGCGTGCGAGAAAAGCAAGGAAAGCTGGTTTCTTGGCTAAACAAGACCTCAGAGAGAAGCTGTGGCTTGAATTTGACCTAGATGGGAGGCTGGAGGGAAGGCCAGTTTGTAGCTGGTTACTACAATGCCTTTCACTTTTTTTTTTTTTAGCCTTCAGGGAACTCCTTTCTGATTGATCCGCCTGCCGAGAAACGTCTGCACATCCACCGCAGGATCTTTGTGCCATGCAAAGGATTCTGAGAAGGTCCTAAGAAGCACACTCAGACTACATGGCTGTGAATGGGGTTGCTGGGCCTGACTTCTCCTTCCTCCACCCCACCCCAGCATATCGGATTCACGTTTCTCCTTGGAACTCACCCACACCGCACTCTGGGCTGTGCATTTCAAGGGAAAAGCAGGAACAATGCACAGCATTTGTTTCAGTATATGGCAATTTATAGCATATAGATCAGTGTTAGGATTGCTAACCTCCAGGTGGTAAATAAATGAAACAAAAAATGAAACTCGTGCAAAAATAACGAAAAACATTCAACAGACAATATAATGATATGAACTTACATAAGTGGTGTAGTTTATCACAAGTATATATAATGTATGCTATGCAAATTAGTAACTCAAAAATCCAAAATAATGGAACGCATGGTCCATAAACATAAATAACGTTCAGAAATAGTCCAGGTCAAATGTCTCAAACAGTGAAAAGTCCAAACATCAGGATTTATAATTCCTCTTTGCAAAACTCATCCCACCACTTGTGTATCCACTCGACGGCCCTGCCGGCTTCCAGTTGCCATATCGCATTGCTTCCTCAAAAGTGGAACACCAAAACCACCCAATTACAATATTGTAGAATCATACAAAGCATCTTTTACATTCTTAATGTTCAGCAGACCAACTCCTGTGATATCTCCTTTAAGTGCCCACAGCCAGAGGGCACTGCCCACCCGATCTCCAAGCGGCAATGCCACTTGGAGATCGGGTGCGTGGCCTGCAGCCACCCCTCTCCCTCATTTGTGGGTATTGGGACTTGGGGGTGGGTAGAACTCCCCAAAAAGCTGGTAAGCCCCGCCAAACCAGTGGCGGGGTGTGTGTGTGTCTGGCAACCCTATTCATAACTAATGCATTAGGATATTAGAAGACTGGAACCAAAAATAGAAGCATACCATAAGTATCAACACGATACCTTAAGAGGTACAGAAATTACAGAATAGGATCCTGCTTACAATGCGCCACATAGAGGAGTAAAGACCACATAAGTCCCAATCGTTTATCCAAGTAAGTCTGTCAAGCCATTTTGTAGAAAAACCTTATTGCATCGTTCAGTTTTGAAGAAGTTGCAGAAGGCCAGGAGAACAGGAGCTTTCCTGACCTCTTCGAGGAGGCCATTCCATAAGGTGGAAACCACAACGGAGGAAGGACAGGTACGGGCAGTTGTTGATTTTGCCCATTTGCAGGTTGGCACCTACAGGAGCCCCCGCTAACATGAACGGAGCATAGAGAGACCCTGTAAATAAGAGGGTCCAAGACCATGAATGGCTTTATATGTGGTAGCCAATACCTTAAACTGAGTTCAGTAACAAATGGGCACAAAGAGTTCAGGGCAAAGTGACCCTCCGAACCAGTAATTTCCCAATTCACACCTCAGCTACTGTACCACAAATATGTAGTAGGAGTGGGCATTCAGTGAAATCTTGGATGTTCACTGAAATTTTGTCTGCCATGACTTGTCTTCTGTTTGAAGAAGTCTTAATAAGCCTTGGTGGAACTCCACCATTCCTTGGAACAAGAAGGAGGAGGAGATTAGATTTATACCCTGTCCTTCACTTGGAGTCTCAAAGCAGCTTACAATCTCCTTTCCTTTCCTCTCCCCACAACAGACAGCCTGTGAGGTAGGTGGGGCTGAGAGAGCTCTTTCGAGAACGGCTCATAAGAGAACAGCTCTAAAAGTACTTGTAACTGACCCAAGGTCACACCAGCAACTGCATGTGGAGGAGTGGGGAATCAAACCCAGTTCTCCCATATTAGAGTCCGCACTCCTAACCATTGCACCAAACTGGCTTTCAGTTTGAAAACTCGTGTGTCAGTGGAAGCAGCTCTAGATATTGGAGAGGCCTCACAATGGCTTCATGTATTGCAGCAAACATGTACTGTGTCTCTTCTGTTCACTTTCCAAGAGGTACTGTTTTAAAAAGGAATGCTGGGTGACTGTACAGTTCCGTTGTATTCAATAGGACTTACCACCTAGTAAACTGCAGAGGGTTTCAGTCCAAGAGAGAAGATGTGACCCAGGAAGCCCATTTGAAATCTTAGTTACTTGTAGGCTTATATGGCCTTGCTTAGGACTGTGATCAAAACTAAGCCTAGAGTTGCCTTGTGGGGCGCAGAAGGAAGAGAACAGAGAATATGATCCAAAATGGGTTCTAGTATCACAGAAGTGTCTGAGGCCATTTTTTGCAAGGTCCATTTTTCACAAGTTGATGAGCCGGCAAATTTGTTTCTGGGTTGCATCTCTTCACATGATCAAATGTTCATTTGTACAGAACGATTCCCTGCCTGTAGAAAAGTATCATTTTAGAGAGAAGGCACAGAAACCTTCTCACTGGCATCTAGATTTCCAGGGAATCTATTACATGGGGAAACTTGTGACCATGTGAGCTCTCACTGGCATTAAAGTTGTGAGTGAGCAATTTGGCTACGGCATAAATTAGTTTGCTCTGGAGACCTCCTTCCTGAGCTAAAACAAAAATGTGTGAGCTGGAGGCTAAAAAACTGTGAGTTAGCTCACACTAACTCACCTTAGAGGGAACACTGACTGTCGGTATGCCCTGAACAGCTTAACACTAGGGACCAAAGGCCAGCTTAG
Source organism: Gekko japonicus (assembly GCF_001447785.1). NCBI lineage: Eukaryota > Metazoa > Chordata > Lepidosauria > Squamata > Gekkonidae > Gekko > Gekko japonicus. The sequence continues at coordinate 555,528 of NW_015166432.1, read as the reverse complement.
GTAAAGAACTTATAAGAACTCTGTTAGAGCGATAGGCTGAAGCTCCAGTACTCCAAAGTGAGCAACCAGATGTCCCTGAGAAACTTGCAAGCCTGGGAAAACAGACCCAAAAAAAGCCTAATGAACAGTGTAGTATAGCAATCTCCCCAAAATCTGCCCACTCTCACACACGCTCTGTTAAACTCTCAGTTGGACAAGTATAATGTGCTGTAGTTGCTTGAAGACAATTCAGAAAATTGGCTAGTCCACAGTATGGTAGCACATTTTCTGTCTGGCGTTAGTGGCAGATGTGATAGAACGCCCATTTTTCCTTGAAGTGCACCGGTCATCAAATAATGTGTTAATTACTTCATTTATACCCCACTTTTCTCCCCAGTGGGGATCCAAAGTAGCTTACAACACTCCCCCTTTCTCCATTTTACCGTTCCATGAACCCCGCAAGGTAGGTTATGCCAAAAGTGTTTGACTGGTCCAAGATAATCGGGTGAGGTTCCATGGCACAGTGCGGATTTAACCCTGGGCGTCACAGATCATAGTCTGATAGTGATACTCTGACCCCCACATCATGCTGGCTGTCTTTAAATGGCTCGGCTTCCACTCAGCCTGGAAGAAGTTGACATATTGCTGGCGTCGGTGCACCCAACCACATGCGACCTTGATCCGTTCCCCTCTTGGCTCATTAAAATGGGTTGTGAGGGGTTTCTAGGTGCCCTGCGAGAGATTATCAACAAGTCTCTCTTGGAGGGACGGTTCCCCAGGGCACTCAAGGAAGTGATGGTCCGCCCTCTCCTGAAAAAGCCATCTTTGGACCCGGCCGAATTGGCCAACTATCGGCCGGTGTCCAATTTGCCCTATTTGGGCAAACTGATAGAGAGAGCGGTGGCGACACAGATGCAGGGCTTTCTGGGTGACACTTCTGTCCTCGATCCCCTCCAGTCCGGGTTTCGCCCTGGTCACAGGGTGGAGACTGTACTGGTCGCTTTGACTGACGATCTCCGTAGGCATCTGGATCGAGGCGGTGTGGTGGCACTGTTGTTGTTAGATCTGTGGGCCGCATTTGATACGGTCAATCATCAGTTGCTGACCCACCGCCTCGCCGATTTGGGGATTCAGGGGCTTGCCCTTCAATGGCTGGCCTCTTTTCTCCAGGGTTGGGGACAAAGGGTGGCGATAGGGGATCAGCAGTCTCAGAGGTGGCCCCTTGAATGTGGTGTACCTCAGGGGGCAGTGCTATCCCCGATGTTGTTTAACATCTACATGCGCCCAATTGCCCAGATTGCCTGGAGCTGTGGGCTGGGGTGTCATCAATATGCTGATGACACCCAGCTATATCTGATGTTGGGCGGCCAGTCAGATTCCACTCCTGATGACCTTCATCGGGTGTTACAGGCAGTGGCTGGGTGGCTCAGACTGAGTTGGCTGAAATTAAACCCGGCAAAGTCAGAGGTCCTGGGTCTGAGTCGGATCGGCCTGGGGTTAGGGCTCCCTCTCCCGACCTTCGACGGGGTGCCATTGGTGCTGACGTTGGAGGTTAGGAGCTTGGGTGTGCTCCTGGACTCCTCGTTAACGATGGAGGCCCAGGTAGCAGCCACTGCCAAGTTGGCCTTTTACCATCTTCGGCTGGTGTGGCAGTTGGTCCCTTTCCTCGACCGGGATGACCTGGCCACAGTGATCCATGCGACGGTCACCTCAAGGCTAGACTACTGTAACACTCTCTACATGGGGCTGCCTTTGTTGCAAATTTGGAAGCTGCATCTAGTGCAGAATACTGCAGCCAGGCTGCTGATGGGTCTTCCTAGACGAGATCACATCCGGCCTGTACTGAAAGTGCTGCACTGGTTGCCAATAGTGTACCGGATTTGCTTCAAAGTGCTGGTTCTTACCATTAAAGCCCTATATGGCCAGGGACCAGCCTACCTAAGGGAACACCTTTCCTCATATGTTCCCCCAAGGGCACTACGGTCGGGGAATCAAAATCTCCTGGACGTTCCAGGCCCCAGGACCACCAAACTGGCGATGACCAGGGCTAGGGCATTCTCGGTGGCGGCTCCTATCTAGTGGAATGAGCTCCCAGAGGAGATCCGGGCCCTGCGGGACCTAGTAGAGTTCCGCAGGGCCTGTAAGACGGAGCTCTTCCGCCAGGCTTTCGAATAGGAGCCACCACCATCACTGTTCCACCAACGCCCTATGATTTCCGCAGACGGCCATCCTGGTGCGGGCATTATTGGAGGGAAACAGGAGCATACCATCTTGGTCTTAAACAAAAATTCTAACATCTGGAACTAAATAGAGGAGCACTGAAAATGTTTTATGATGTTTATCTAATTGTTTATTAATCGTCTATCTGTAATTTAACATGGTAATTTAATATTTTATATTGTTTTATTGTTTTACTTGGCACTATGCTCTGCTAGCCTCCCTGAGCCTTCGAGGAGGGTGGGATAGAAATCTAAATAAATAAATAAATAAATATTTAAGGAAACACCTTCTCCCAAATACATACCTCCTCCTATTCCATTAATCAAAATCTACTGAAGTCATGGCTTTTATTTTATTGATTGATATATTGATTTGGAGAGGGGCTGTGGCTCACTGGCAGAGCACCTGAATGGTATGCAGAAGGTCCCAGGCTCAATCCCCAGCATCTCCAGTTAAAAGGATCAGGTAGGAGGTGACGTGAAAGACCTCAGCCTGAGACCCTGAAGAGCCACTGCCAGTCTGAGTAGACAATACTGACTGTGATGGATCAAGGGTCTGATTCTGTATACAGCAGCTTCATTGAGGCTTTCCTTGTGGGGTACAAATTAAAAACATCACCATTTAAAATATGCAACATAAAATTGTATAACTCCTCCTTCCCCACCAAGGATGGGGCTTTGGCCGGCACCAGAATGTTTTTTATTGTGCAGCCAGACACAAAACATGCAGTACCAAAAAGAACATTCACGCAATTCAAAAAGTCACGCAAATCTTGTAGCTGATGTAAAAAGTGGCTTGATATTGATGTGAAAATTAAAGTGAGTAGGCCAGTCTGATGGATGGGCAAAGCTCCTGCACCTTTCTGTCAGTCACCTGTTTCCCCATATTCCTTGTGTGGTGTGAGTGCTGAGTGAACAGCCAATCAGAGCCCATGGATGGCTCGAGGAGCCATTAGGTCTTATCATGTAGGGTCTTGAGTCGGGGTGCCAGCCTTCATGTGGGACCTGGGGATCCCCCAGATTTAGAGCTCATCTCCAGACTACAAAGATCAGTTCTGCAGGAGAAAAAGGATGTTTTGAAGGGTGGACTCTATGGCATTGTACCTCACTGAGGTCCCTGTCCTCTCCAGGTTCCACCCCCAAATCTCTAGAGATTTCCCAACCTGGAGCAGGCAACCCTACCCTACCCTACCACCACCGGTGGCCAGGGGAGAATTGGCAACCCTAGATCCTTCAGAGAATGAAACAAGATGGATTCTGTTTCAGAGCCTGGTGTGAGAGCAAGCAGGCTACGACAGTGAGTGTTTTCAGATAGGATTTGTGCTTCCAGTGAAGTAGGCGGGAATAAATCCTTTCTCAGGAGACTTTGTATGTCTCAGAGCCTAGCTTATGGTTGGGCTAAAGTGGGCTAATTTCAGAGAGGAGACTACTGTCTCAGAACCAGGTTTTCTGAGGTAGCAGGGTAAGTTATTGGAGTTTCCAAAAAAAGCTGGTGCTGTGAGATTTCAGGGTTGGGGAAAGGCCAAAGATTCACCTCAGGAATCAAAGTTTGGCTCTCTACACTCCTACCTTGTTAACTGGAATGTTATAACTTCATGAGCCCAGCAAATTCCATGTGTAATCCTTGTAGACCGTTCCAAGCCTCTTTATTGAACAACCTTATTCCATCTAATAAAGTTAATGAAAGTTACTCCTCCTGCCCCATTTACCTCAAGCCTCAGTGAATTACTGTTTTTAGAAGCCACTTAGGCCCTGTCTATCTGGTGTAGATTGTGTAGAGAACAGTCAAAAATGAGATGGCAAGACTGAACATCGATATCCTAGGAATCAGTGAACTAAAGTGGACAGGAATGGGCGAATTTAACTCAGAAGACCATTATATCTACTACTGTGGCCAGGAATCTCGTAGAAAAAATGGTGTGGCCTTTATAGTCAACAAGAGAGTGCAAAAGTCAGTACTGGGATACAATCTCAAAAATGACAGAATGATTTCTGTCCGATTCCAAGGCAAACCATTCAACATCACAGTAATCCAAGTCTATGCCCCAACCACTGATGCAGAAGAGGCTGAAGTGGACCGGTTCTATGAAGACCTACAACACCTCCTAGAACTAACACCAAAAAATGAAATTAAAAGACGCCTCCTCCTTGGGAGGAAAGCGATGGCAAACCTAAACAGCATGATAAAAAGTAGAGACATCACCCTGCCAACAAAAGTCCGCATGGTCAAAGCAATGGTATTTCTAGTAGTCATGGATTGCTGTGAGAGTTGGACTATAAGGAAGGCCGAGCGCCGAAGAATAGATTCTTTTGAACTATGGTGCTGGAGAAGACTCTTGAGAGTCCCTTGGACTGAAAAAAGATCAAATCAGTCAATCCTAAAAGAAATCAACCCTGACTGTTCCCTGGAAGGCCAGATAATGAAACTGAAGCTCAAATACTTTGGCCACCAAATGAGAAGGGAGCACTCACTGGAGAAGACCCTGATGCTGGGAAAGATTGAAGGTCAAAGAAGACGGGGACGGCAAAGGATGAGATGGTTAGACAGTGTCATCAATGCAACGAACATGAAATTGAGCCAACTTCAGAGGACGGCGGAAGACAGGAGGGCCTGGCGGGAGATGATCCATGGGGTCGTGAAGAGTCGGACTCGACTGTGCGACTGAACAACAAAAAATCTGACAAAGTGAGCATATACCCTTGATAAATGTGTTGGTCTTTAAGATGCTGCTAAAGTCACATTTTGTTCTACTGCTGCAGGCTAACCTGGCTACCCCCCTGTAATGTATTCTGATACTCTTTCTTAGAACAATGGTCACCCCCCATTTTACTTCCAAATTTGTATAGTTATGCACAGGGCTATTTTTGGGCAGGAACGCACAGGAGCGGAGTTCCGGCTGGCTTCCAAGTTGGCCACACCCAGCAGGAACACATTAGCATAATAGGCCACACCCAACAGCAGAAACTCATTAGGACTGGCTACATTAGGGGTGTGTGGCCTAACATGCAAAGGAGTTCCTGCTACAAAAAAGCCCTGGGTTTGGACAACAAAGAAGGTAAACAGAATAACAAACAAAAGGTGGGTGTGGCTGGATGAGCACACTTCTGGTAACATGGGGGTGTGGCCTAATATGCTAATGAGTTCCTGCTGGGCTTTTTCTACAAAAAGAACCCTGGTTATGCACTCCCTGCTTCCCACAGCATTGAGAAGGATCAGGGGCCATGCTTCATGGGACTAGTTTCCTTTGTACAAGAGAGCACTGGAGACACACAGTGTCTTTATAATTTTTTGTTTTGTTTTACTCATATACAAGCAGAATAGAGATTCGATCTGTATCGAGAGACCCAGCTACCCAGAGAACTTAACTTTTGGCCAAATCTCTCTTTCCTTGTCTAACTCCAAAACTGCTCTTTGCCTGTACACATGCGTACCTTTTCCTCAGCTGGGTGTGTGACACCTTCCTCTGGTGATTCAGATGGTTCCTTTAAACAAGAGAGCAGTCTGAAGGCCATCTCCTGACAACTAGCTCCCATTTCCCTTGGCAGCCATTAATTGACATTAATGTTCTTTTGTCATGGGTTCTAGATCCCTCTAGATCCCTCAGATGTATCACTTTGGGCCAAACCGCAATGATAGACTCAGTTCACAGCAGTGAGCAGTCCCACAACAGTATGTTTTTCATTTTTTCCCCCCACTTAGTGTCTTACAATGTTTGATATGGGTTCAGTGTAAGCAGCTACAGAACCATTTTATTTTTAAGTAATAAATGAGAACAGCAAAAATGATCATTGCCAATAACAAGAATACCACAAATTCAAAGTAACTTCTGATTCAATGAAACTTCGTGTGAATAACAATACAATGCAAAATCTGTGGTTCTTTCTGACCCAGTCGATAAATATTTTGTAATGCAGCGTTTGGTTTTCAAGATGATCCTCTTGCTCAAGTTTAAGAATGACCAACCGCTCAAAAGGAAGCTGATCGCATATCAGTATCATGCAGGGGTCGTTTTGTAGAAAAAGAGCTAGGGGAACTCATTAGCATAACTCATTAGCACATGCCACACCCCATGACATCACCGGAAATGTGTCATAAGGCCACACACCCCGCCCCCAACGGTCCCAGCTGCAGCCGCCGGCCTTGCAGCTCCACTGCCGAGCCCCATGAGGGGCCCGGCGGTGGACCTGCAAGGTCGGCGGGAGTGCAAGGAAGCCCCGCGAAGGCCCTCCCTGGCCCCAGGCAGGCAGGGGTGGGGAGAGGCAGGGAGGAAGCAACTTACCCTCCCTCTTCTCCTGCCTCCTCCTGGCTGAATGAGGGCCGGAAGCGGGGCGGCCGGAAGCAGGGGGCGGGGCTTTGTCATGTGCCCCGCCCCCGTACCTCACCCGGGGGAACTGCGATCCCCCGCGATCCCCCCCGAAATGACCTCTGGTATCGTGTGCATTTATTCACTACCCTGCATAAAATTACATAAGGAACCAATTTAAAAAATTATCCGCGGCTGCAGTAAAACAGGAAACCTGCTTCAGAGCCGTCACATCGGATCACTCAGATGCAAGCAGCTGCTTTAAAGGGGAAAAATTGTGAAAAGGTAGCAATAATAGCCTTGTCTTGCATTTTTATTTTCTGGAAGATGCTCAGGGCTCGGCCTTGGCGGGCCTCCAAGGGAAGGGAGTTCCGCCACTATAAGGCAGCCACTGGAAACACCAGTCTGAGTATGGTACGCATATGCTATCATGAAGAGGCTAATAAAGATAACAGAAACAATAACTGGAAATCGAAGCAAAGGGGAAGTCACCACAGGAGGGCTTGCCCCCGTGCTGCAGCCCTGAGTTGCAATTTTGGGGCAGGACGGACCGACATTGCAGTAGATTTTGGAAAGCATGCATGGAAACAAAAAAAACAGATATTTGTCCAGATGGGCAGCCAAGCAGGTAGGAACAACAGATAGGCAAAGGGTAATCTTCAATAGAAAGTTGCCTGCAGGCTTTCTGTGCTAACTAGTCATTATTTACACACTCTGATATTGATGATGCAAAAGGCACGGACAGGGAGGCTTTGGAAAAAACATCACCATATTCAAACAGAGCTTTAATTATTTGCAAAAAAAGAGAGAGAGAAAGCTTCAATTGTTTAATAGATAATGTCATGGATTGGTCCTCACAGTGTGGTGTGCAACTGTCCGGATCCCCCACAGTATAATAAATAGGCTCCTGATGCTGGAATTGATTGATGTTTGGCATAAAATCTATTCCTCTGAGCTTGCTTATTCCTTCTGTTCACCAGTTTTAGACAAATAATCTTGGGTTGGATTTTTTTTAAAAAAAATACAAATATGCAATTTGGGGAGGGTTTCTGATTGTTAAATATACAAAGCTCTGTCCTTGTCTTCGCATTCCCCCCCCCCCCTTAATGTTTGGAAACAATATAAGCCCTTTTCAGCGATGAAAAGGTAACATGGATATTTCACATATGCCTGTGGAGTAACAAAAGGTATATTAATTATACCGAGACTCAAATAATATGATTCCTTGTTATTAATGACCCATCATTTTCAGCCATAAATATCCAGGGAGGTAACTTTAATGACTTTACTAGGTTATTGATTGCAAGACAGAATGAGGTATCTTGGTTTCTCTCATACATACGTTCATGGATTCCTTTCCACTGCAGCATCACACTCTATGGAAATGGAACCAGGGAAATACTACGCAGATCAAATGTGGCGTTATGCAGGTAAGCGAGTTGGCTTGGTTCTCAGTGGTCCTCACTGGATTGTGTTAGAAAAGCAACCACGACCCAGTTCAAAGACATCGTTCTTCTCTACTGCTCCAAGTTCAACAGGGATGAAGAAGCTAGAAGTCTTGAAACTTGGAACAAGTTGGGTCAGAAGGAACTTTCCCGCATCTGGGTGAAGCTCTACTGGAACAACCAGCTGCTACTACTATCTGGAGTCCTGCAGCCCTGTAGCTAGGGATTTTGGGGTGAGGGGGCCTCGGGGGGTACAGCTAATTAAATCAAAGCTCATAATAACATTAATTCAATTTGGGGCCAGCCTGGAAAGGAGGGGGCCCGGAAGACATGCTAGGGGGCCGGGCCCCGTGGGCCCCACATTAGCTACGGGCCTGCCTGTCAGTACCTGAAGTCTTGTTTTTCAGTTCCTGGGTAAGTTGGGACAATGTTTCTTTCCTTGTCAATGCATGAGCTGTTCTTCCTCCCAGCCCTGACTGTAGGACTAGGGGGGGAAATCCAGTTCATGAATATGTTCGGCAAACACAAAACTTTAATTAATGTTCATATTTAGCTCTTTTGAGGATTTTTCCTTGATTCGTAACAGCTGAGTTACTTTAATTTTGTTCCTCTTTGTTTTGTTCATTTGTTTGATTTCATTATTATTTGCATTGCTTTGCTTTGTTTCGTTTACCTCACCTTGCCTTCACGGAGCTGAAAATGAAATGAGTTAGCCTAGTGCAACCAAAGACTTTGGAACTGCAGTATGTCCAATCAATTATCAAGTGCTAGGGCATACTGTATATTATCATCCAGTCATACACTGCACATACCCATATAAACCAATGAAATAATTCTGTCATTTGATTTGACTTTCGATGTCACAAGATGTCCTGGTATGATTTTGCTTTTAAGTCAGCCTGTGGGCTTTGAAAGGGATTTCAGTAAAAGGTTGGCCAGCTCTATCATCAGAGTTCCTCTTGAATATCTCTGAAGTTCTCAAGATATGATTCTGTACAATGATGGTCACATGATAACATTCTGTTAAAAAATTCTGTCTCTTTATCATATACTAACAGTGGTACAGAATAACAATGAAAAGAAAGGTGAATTATGAATATGCCTTAAATCAAGTCCGTTTCTATGGTCTCAGACAGAAAAGGCTCTTCCCCAACATCTACTACCTGTGATACTTTAGCTAGTAATGCCATCAATTGAATAACATGCCCCTATAGGCAAAGAGGAGCTGCGGTGGCTCAGGTGGTTAAGACGCTGAACTGCAGGCTGTGGAAGGTCGGTAGTTCAGCAGTTCGAGACCCGAGTTGCCGCATGACGGAGTGAGCTCCTGTCTCTAGTTCCAGCTCCTGCCAACCTAGCAGTTCGAAAGCAAGAAATTGCAAGTAGATAAATAAGAAGGTAACAGCGTTCCGTGCGCCTTGGTGTTTAGTCATGCCGGCCACATGACCACGGAAACGTCTTCGAACAGCGCTGGCTCTTCGGCTTTGAAACGGAGATGAGCACCGCAACCCTAGAGTCGGACTCGACTGGCTTTCGAGCAAGGGAAACCTTTACCTTTCCTTTATAGGCAAAGTACATACTGTACTAATTAAGCCACAGCCTCTCCTTCAGTTGCTAAACAGCCTGTGGGAAGAGAAGTTGGAAGACAAGGAATGCCTCTCTTTCCCCCCCAAAACAGCTCTAAGGTATGGTGCCCAATTTAGAAATTCCTTTGGGAAAATGATAAAGGGGGAGAGAACGGGACCATTAGATGACAAAGGTGGGAGCAGGTGGGCTGTTAACACTACTGGGAAGAGCACCGGTCAGTCAAGGGCCTGGGGGTTCCCCCACTGGGACCACCCAGTCCCAGGTGCCACCCCCAGCAAGGCCACACCAGCTCACAAATAGAGGTGGGTGTTGCGGTGAGGGATGGGCTCTCTCAGCCTCATGCTGTCCACCTGCCATGGCCAGGAGCCTCCTGCCCCCTCCTTGGGGGGTGGAGGGGCAGGCTAGACACAGGGACCTTTTCCAGTGCTGCCCTCCATCTACCCCTTGACAAAGGTATGAGAAGATTAGGGAGACTGCAGGTAAACTGGAAAAATCCTTTGCCTTTGTCTTCCTTGTGAAAGATGTTGGGCAGACACCAGTCTCCGGGAGGATGTGCACGGAGTGGGATGGCTTCTAATGTCCTGGCCTCACTGGTGGACCTCCTGATGGCACTGGTATTTTTGGCCACTGTGTGACACAGAGTGTTGGACTGGATGGGCCTTTGGCCTGATCCAACATTGGGATCTCTTATGTTCTTATGTTCTTAAGTCAAATGGAGGGCTCTAAAGGAGAGCTTCCAGGGCTAATTGAGAAACTAGAAATTAACAAGTCCCCAGGTCTGACAGGTATACACCCAAGAGTTCTCAAAAGATTCAAAAATTAAATTGCTGGTTTTCTTTTTCCTCTTCTTCTTCTTTTTAAAAAAAAAATAAGTGAAAGTTTGTAGAGGATAATAAATTGTTTAGTATGGTGCAACAGAAAGTGATGGCAGGAAACTCTAAAAAGACCTGCCCAAATTAGATGTATGGGCAACAAAACTACAGGCAAAATTCAAAGTAAGTGTAGGGGAATTTTAAGGGTCCAGGCCTCTTCCTGGGATTTGCAGCCCCATTAAGGTTCTTTCCTATGGGTGGGTGGAGTCTGGCTAGGGAACTCAGGCCTCCAGAGGGAGAGAAACACAGCGAGAACAGTTTCCTTAAACCGAAAGTATTTATTAACACTAAAACCATGCACAAGTATATATAGCATATATTCAATATCAATACCCAATAGCATATTGAAAAATCCCAATACCTGGTATAGTGTACACTTCAGAAAGAACGGCGAATTCCTGGACGGTGGACCAAGAGCTCACTCAAGCCACCCTGAGCCTGCTTCGGCGGGGGAGGGCGGGATATAAATTAGAAAATAAATAAATAGGTGGGGTGTTGGCCAAACAGCCCTGAACAAAGCCCAAAGCATCCTTTTAAAACTCCTTCCAGCCAATAGGAATCAAGGGAGGAGTTAATTGAAATGTACCGACCTGGCCAAATACCAGCTCATTCTAAGTTGATAAGAAGAACTTTTGCTAGTATGAACTTTTGCCTAGATATATTTTATTAACCGTGATGTTAAAAAGACCTAGACAGATGTGTTTTGGCTTTGAAGGCCATGAAATGTGAATCCAGGCAAAGGTACATATACAAGGCAAGGCTTTAGTTTTTACGTCTAGGCTGCCAGCAAAAGAGCAAAGGCTTATGGGACTTCAGAACCAAGAAACCAGAGTCAGTTATAGCAAAACCTACATACCATAGAAGAACAGAAAGTCCCAGGCTCATTGAACCCCAAATTCTGCCACAGACAGTGTAGGCTAGCCCGATCTTTTCAGATCTCAGAAGCTAAGCAGGGTGGTTAGAATTTGAATAGGAGATCACTAAGGAATTCTAGGGTTCCTATGCAGAGAAAAGCACTGGCAAACCACCTCTGTTAGTCTCTTGCCTTGAAAACCCTACATGGTCACCCTATGAGACAAGGTTAAAGCATCTAGGACTTTTAATTTAATTAAACAACATAAAGAATGACATGAATAAAAGGTCTATAAAATTATACATAGCATAGAGAAAGGGAATAGAGAGAAACTTTTATCTCTCCCCTATAATACTAGAACTGGGGATCATCCTGTGAAACTGATCCATAGAAGAAATTAAGAGTCCAGCAGCACCTTAAAGACTGACAAAATTTGTGGCAGGGTATGAGCTTCTGTGAGTTCACTTCTTCAGATACAGCTAGCTGGAGAAGTGAGCAGTGACTCGTGAACGTTCATCCCCTGCCACAAATTTGTTCGTCTTTAAGGTGCTGCCGAACTCTGGCTCTTTTCTACTGAACAGTTGAGCAGTGGCTCACGAAAGCGCCTACCCTGCCACAAATGTTGTTCGTCTTTAAGGTGCTCCTGGACTCCTGCTCTTTTCTATTGTTACAGACATCTTGGTTGTCACGATATTCAACAAACAAAAGGAAGTTTTTTTTAAAAAAAATATTTCTTTATTGTATGTACAGATAAACAAACATGAAATTTAAAACATGGGGTACACATTTCACATCTTGTCTAATAATTTTGCCTTATCGATACTATTCATTAAATAACCTTATCGTTTTTAGAGGAGAGAAAGCTTTTAGCAATATCTTTTCTCAAGTTTCAGTTGGTTGACATTTTCAAATGTTCATTGTTATGGAAGTATTTTTTCACACAGTGGGTAGCTGACTTCTGTAACTCAGTGTTCCAGGACGGAGTGAGGGCCGTGTTCCAAGATGGAGTGTAGATGGATTCAAAAGGAGAACAGATTTTGGCTTGTTGTTGGTACTAGCCAAGATAGTGGAATGAAACCTATGTATGTATTTATTTATTTCGAAGATTTACAAGCTGTCTCTCCAGAGACCTGCTCCAGAGACCTGCTCAAGGTGGCTTACAAAATAAAAACTCTACAATAAAATAATAATATTAAAATATTAAATATTAAAATAGCTGATGAAAATAACATTCAGCAGCTGTATACTATACTACATACTATTATATATAATATTATAATATACTGTAGTGTTTTCATCTGTTTTCATTGTTTTAAACTGTATTGTGTACTGTACTTAGATGGTTTCATGTTGTTTTATGATGCCAAATGGACAAAAAAGCCCGCTTCGGTGGGGAGGGCAGGGGTTCAAAATAAATCAATAAATAAAACGATATCCATAAAACAAACCTCAGGCTAGAATCTAATAATAATAACAATAACAACAACAGCAGCAGCAACAACAACAGCAACAATAATTTATTAGTCTTATTAAAAACCCACATTGCTAGCAGGCTCTGGTTGGTTTACAGTCATTATAAAACATTTAAAATTACAATTAATGAATAGTTTTATGTGAGCCGCCCTGAGTCTGCCTTGGTGGGGAGGGCGGGATATAAATTAAACTAATAAAATAAAATAAAATAAACAATTAAAAACAAAAAGCATCAATAGGCCAATAAATTCAACCAATCCAGAGATGGCAATTACCTTTATAAATGGAACCCTATAGTTAAAAGCCTGGCTAGGTGCCTGAATAACAGTAAAGCAGGTTCCTGGTGAGCCTCAAGAATGAGGGCATTCCAAAAATGAGGTGCCACCACTTAAAAAGCCCTATCTCTGGTCACCACCCATCTCACCTCTGCAGGCAGGGTCACAGAGAGCTTAGAAAACAGATCTTCCACTAGTTGGGTGGAGAGTACAGGAGGAAATTGTTTTTTAAGTGCCTTAGCCTCAGTACCTCAGTTCAGAGATAGAATTCCTCTCATTGTCAAGTGCTGGTAGGCAGTCAGCAGGTGAGGGCTGTTGCCAGTGGGTCCTATTGGTGGGTTTTCCTTTGGCATTTAGCCTGCCACTGTTGGGAAGATGATGCTGGACTCAGTGGACCATAGCTCTGATCCAACATGGCTACTCTCATGTTCTCTACCTCCCTTTTCCAAAGCCAGTTTGTGCCCCAGGCTTTTACTGGATGGATGTCTGTCACGGATGGAAAAAAATGTAGATAGAAGGGGTGGTACTGTGGAGAAAATGAGAGGGAAGGAGATCAAATGAAAGGAGTGGGTGGGATTCATCTCTTTATACTGGAAGGATCCTCCTGGGGCTATACTATGCCAACAATACAGCACACTGTCTTTTATCTGAAGAAGCTGACAAAATCAGAGTTCACATGAACACATGAAACTGCCTTATACTGAATCAGTCCATCAAAGTGTCAGCAAGCTGCCAAGTTTCTTTTTGTTTCCTTTCCCATGCACATTCTTTCCCCTGCGCTTAATTACCGCCTCGGCTGCAACGACTATCTTTCAAGGCCGCTGGAGGAGTCGCTGAGGGTATTGCTTTGGCTTTAGTCGGGATGAGCCATGGGAAGCTCGTACCTGTTTTCCTTTGGGTAGCAGTTGGTTCTCAAGCCTCAAGGCGCGCGCGGGGACCATCGTAATTGGACGTTGCTAATATGAATGTACTATAACCGTCCATGCACATAGTTTACCTGTCATTCCTAACAGTGTTCCTGTCCATGCATCTATAGCTGCAAATAAAGTAAAACCTTCCTGCAAGTGTGTACTTCATTGTTGCTGTGGGTCCTGACACAAAGTCAGTACTGTCTACACAGACTGGCAGTGGCTCTCCAGTGTCATGGGCAAAGGTCTTTCACATCACCTACTGCCTGGTCCTTTTTTAAACTGGAGATGCCAGGGATTGAACCTGGGACCTTCTGCATGCCAAGCAGAAGCTCTACCAGTGAGCCATATGAATGTGAGTATGTTCTATGTGTTATGAGATTGGTGGCTGTTTAAAACTTTACAACGCATAAAGTGAAGTAATATTAGCAATTAACAAAGCAAACAATATTAATCTCTTCATGCAATCATGCTTTTAAAATCATATTTCTTAAAGCCCATTAAACAAAGCAAACTTCTTACCCAAATGGATAAATATAAGTTGTTTACTACAAGCAGAATACTATTGACATTTGTATTTTCTCCCCCTTTTGGAAACAATTATGGCTGATACGTCCCCCACCCCCAATGTCAACAACACTTCAGACTGTTTCTCACATGGCAGATGCATATATAGCCGCAAGAAAAATTATGGAAGTTGTACAAGGCCAAGCTGAACAATTATTCAAAACCAATTAATCCAGAACAAATACCATTCCTGCCGTTTGGTTCTCACATAGATTAGAATCACCACTCCTTGCTTAAATGGGAGTTCTCAAGAGCACTTAATGTGAATTAATTTGGCCCTTAACATGCTTTAAGGCCCTTTCGCGCACACATAGTCTTGGTGTTCAACATATTGATTTCTTCCATTGCAGGGGGTGGGGGAGGGGAAGGGTTGTGGGTTATTCTGTACAATATTAATTTCTGCTTCTGATTCCAACCTAAATTAGTATGCAGAATATATACTCCCAGCTACCATCTCCTCTTCTTTACAAGTTCTTTGGAAAATGCACTTAAGCCAGGGCTATTTTTGGGCAGGAACGCACAGGAACGGAGTTCCGGCTGGCTCCTGAGATGGTCACACCCAGTGTGAACTCATTAGCATAATAGGCCACGCCCAACAGCAGAAACGCATTAGGATTGGCTACATTAGGGGTGTGTGGCCTAACATGCAAAGGAGTTCCTGCTACAAAATAGCCCTGGCCCGGTTTGACAACAAACAAGGTAAACAGAATAAGAAGCTAAAGGTGGGTGTGGCTGGATGACCACACTTCTGGTAACATGGGGTTGTGGCCTAATATGCTAATGAGTTTCTGCTGTTGGGTGTGACCTATTATGCTAATGAATTCCTTCTGGGCTTTTTCTACAAAAAACCCCCTGACTTAAGCTATTGACAATAGTGCACACACATCCCCTCAGTAACTGCTGCAGTGGTCCTGCAAGATAGGACATTATAAATGTCATATTGCAGATGTAGAACTAAGGTTGCCAGGCAACTGGTGGGAGGGTGATAATAGGTCGCTCTAGGCAGGGGTTTTTTTTCCTGGAAAAAGAGATGTCGGAACTCTCAAGAGGGAAGTGAAGTTTTCAACCTGCATACTGCATTCATTTTTAAATGAATTTTGTTGAAGAGGTTCCAGAACACCGTTCCGGCATGTTCCCCCCCCAAAAAACCCTGTCTCTAGGAATCTGGAAGTGGCAATAGATAGTGACAAACTGGAAGTGACAATAGGGAGCTCTAGGAATCACTGGAAACTCTAGTTTCCAGTGATTCCTAGAGCTACCTATTGTCAGTTCTGGGTCGCACCTGGAAGTGGTGTCATCACACTTGTCACACTGGGATTTTTTGTTTAAAATAGGGTTTTTAAATTTCAATTTTTAATTTGTCCCCTGCAGCTGCTCCAAGATACAACAAGCAATGGGAACTGGGGGCAGGGCATTGGCTGCCCTGACCAGGGCCTTGGCAGACCTATGGAGAACTGAGACAATAGTTGGCTTTCCTATGGCCCCTTAGGTGATTTGTGGCTGAAGGTGCAGTTTGAACCAGTTTCGCCTTGCCCACAGCAAACTTTCATGTAACTTCCATTTATCTTTTTAGAAGGGATACAGAATGGATCCTGGGAGGCAATTCATATACTCTGCACACATGCCCCCCATTCTTTGCCCATTGCAGCCAGGTGCAGGACTTGCTGATTCAGTTCCCCCTAAATATTGGGGCAGGGAGAGACATTGGTCATTTTTATTTGGTGTAGAGCCAGTTTGGTGCAGTGGTCAAGTGCGCGGACTCTCATCTGGGAGAACCGGGTTTGATTCCCCACTCCTCCACCTGCACCTGGCTGGATGACCTTGGGTAAGCTGTAGTTCTGATAAGAGCTGTTCTTGAAAAAGAGAAGTTTCTGTCAGAGCTCTCTCAGCCCCATCTACCTCACAGGGTGTCTGTTGTGGGGAAGGGAAGGGAAAGGAGTCCGTAAGCTGCTCTGAGACACCTTCAGGTAGTGAAGGGCAGGGTATAAATCCAATTTCTTCTTCTTCTTCTTCTTCTTCTTCTTCTTCTTCTTCTTCTTCTTCTTCTTCTTCTTCTTCTTCTTCTTCTTTCCTGCAAAGTTTGGTGTAGTGGTTAGAAGAGCGGACTCAAATACGGGAGAACTGGGTTTGATTCCCCGCTCCTCCACATGCAGCTGCTGGTATGACCTTGGGCCAGTAATAAGTTCTTTCAGTGCTGTTCTCTCAAGGGCAGTTCTTGAGAGAGCTGTCTCAGCCCCACCTACTTCACAGGGTATCTGTTGTGGGGAGAAGAAGGGGAAGGAGATTGTAAGCCTCTCTGAGACTCCTTTGGGTAGTGAAGGGCGAGGTATAAATCCAATCTCCTCCTCCTCCTCTTCCTCCTCCTCCTCCTCCTCCTCCTCTTCTTCTTCTTGCCACAAGTCTATACAGATTCTTAACAGAGCCCAGATTGGGGTATTACTCTCTTCCAGGTTTGGGGAACCTTTAGGCAAGGCCCTCAACAGCCCTCTTTCATGTAGAATGGGCTCCCTGGCTTCACTGAGCTCACTTCCTTCCATTACCTCCGGCTACTCCTGTTCCTCCTGGATACTATGGTTGCTGTCTATTTGCTCGACAGGGAGAGATCTGTTGGATGAGCAACTCAGTGACCAGGTGGCTCCATAGGTTGCCCCTCCTTCTCCTTGCTAGCAGTGCCCCTCACTTGGGACCCCAGAGAGAACGGTGAGAAACAGGAGGAGCAACAGCCGGCAGGCTCTTGGTGATGGGACCCCTGTTTGGTCATGGGCGTTGCAGGTCTTTCGTTGGCGCTAGAACCTGAAGCTGTGTTCTAAAGCCAGGTCCAAACACCTGGAAAGCTTTAAGCCCCGGTTACACGTTCACAGCCATCACTGAAAGCCTGCAGGATAACGCCAGCATTTTGCACATTACGAGCCCCTCACCAAGAGAACTTTCATCTCTCGTCAGACTCAGTTCACCCAGCCTTATGTAGCTGTTGTGATTTTAGCCCCCCCTGGCTTGGCAGTAGGGTTGAATGGGAATTAGTGTTATCTTTGGTGGCTGAGCAAGCTCCATTCCAGAGGTCTTCTTCTCAATACTGCTTCATTGGCTTAAGAAAGAACCCTTTGTTGTTGTTTTAAAAAAACAGAGGACAAAAATTGCATTTGTCAAAGCTGTTACGAAAGCCAGTGGCAGTGTGAGATTCTATTCTGATGGGAAGCATTATTTTATCAAACGTTTTCTAGACAAGCCTATCTGAGCAGGATTTGAGGGTACCTGGAGAGCCCTCTGTACAATGCCATTTGTTAGGTTGCTCTGTTCACTGCTCGGCTGCTCGGAGATAAGCCATGGACGCTTTCCATTACCTCGATGGGAGGTCTTCCTAGCTGGTGTGACTAGAGAGGTGGTGGTGGGGGAATCACCTCCGCCCAAGTGCACATTTATCGGGCACAACGAAGGGAGAGAATATTAACTACTAGTAAGAAATGTTGTGGAGATGGTAGGACAGGCCATGTCGGGCTGTCGGAGTTTAGAGGTACAAACCTACCAAGCTTTAGTTTTAGGCTCAGTTTGGTGTGGAGAGCCAGTTTGGTGTAGTGGTTAAGTGTGCGGACTCTAATCTGGGAGAACCGGGTTTGATTCCCCACTCTTCCACTCGCAGCTGCTGGATGACTTTCGGCAAGCCATAGCTCTGGCACAGCTGTTCCTGAAAAAGAGCAGTTTCTGTCAGAGCTCTCTCAGCCCCACCTACCTCACAGGGTGTCTGTTGTGGGGAGGGGAAGGGGAAGGAGTTTGTAAGCCACTCTGAGACTCCTTTGGGTAGTGAAGGGCGGGGTATAAATCCAATCTCCTCCTCCTCCTCCTCCTCTTCTTCTTCTTCTTCTTCTTCGGATCTGTTGAATTGTCATGCTCAGAGGCATGTTCTGTGCACTGGCATTTCGGCTGGGTGACAGTTGTACACTGAGCTTCCATGGTGGTGTCTATGCCCCTAGCCTAAAGACAGAAAATTCTGTTCTGTGGCAAGGCACAAGTATTGTTGCTATTGTTACATTCTAGGGTATGAAAAATTTGCTCTTCTTTTAAAGGGATCATACGGTGGCTAGGGATGCTCCAGTCCAGAGTTTCAGTGATTGCACCTTCTTCATACACTTCATTCTCAGAAGTGTTACCTGTTCCACGCGCAGGGCCGGAGAGACAGGCAGAGATCAGGAGTCTCAATGCGTGGATGAGACGATGGTGTAGGGGGGAAGGGTTCAGGTTTGTTAGGCACTGGGATACTTTTTGGAACAAGAGGGAGCTGTACAGGCGAGACGGTCTCCACTTGTCCCGAGAAGGAACCAGGCTGCTGGCACTTAAAATCAAAAAGGTGGCAGAGCAGCTTTTAAACTGAATATTGGGGGAAAGCCGACAGGAGATGAAAAGTCTCTGGTTCGGGTTGGCTCATCTGAGAGAGGTGAGGGGGTACCGGTTGCTTTTCTACAGGGAGGTGGATTGAAATTGTCCACAGAGGCCATGGCTGGTGACATGGACTGCCGGACAACGACTCGAGATAGCAAGAGGAAGGATGCAGGCTTAACTTGTAAGGGAAATTACAGCTGTTTCTATACAAATGCTAGAAGTGTCCGAGGTAAAATCGGGGAGTTGGAGTGCTTGGTGTCGGAGGGAAAAATAGACATTGTGGGTATTTCTGAAACTTGGTGGGATGAGGAAAATCAGTGGGACACAGTGATTCCCGGTTATATATTATATCGGAAGGATAGGGGGGGAAGGGTTGGAGGTGGGGTAGCTCTGTATGTCAGAGAGGGTATAAAGTCTAGAAAGATTGAGAGGCTAAGTGAATTGGATTCGCTTCTGGAAGTTCTATGGGTTGAAATAGGGGGGCCAAAAGGAAACTTAACACTGGGAGTTTGTTATCGCCCACCAGATCAAAAGATAGAGGAGGATTATAAAATGATGAATGCCTTAAAGATAGCAACTAGACAAAAACACTGTGTAATAATAGGTGATTTTAACTACCCACACATTGATTGGGTCAATATGTGTTCTAGTCGGGAAAAAGAGATTGAGTTTCTAGACACTCTAAATGACTGTGCTATGGAGCAGATGGTCACGGAACCTACCAGGGGAGAGGCGATCCTTGATTTGGTCCTAAGTAACACTCAAGACCTGGTGAGAGATGTAAAAGTGATTGCACCGCTTGGAAACAGTGATCATAATGTTGTTGAGTTCATCATTTGTACAAATAGAGAATTGGCCAAAAAGACTCACACAACCATTTTTAACTTTAAAAGGGGTAATTTCTCTGATATGAGGGGACACGTGGGGAGGAAACTGAAAGGAAAAGTAGAAAGGGTCAAAACAATTGGGGAAGCTTGGGATCTATTTAAAACTACGATCCTAGAAGCTCAAAAAATATATATTCCGCAGGTTAGGAAAGGCACAAACAGGTATAGGAAAAAGCCTGCATGGTTAACAAACAGAGTAATGGAGGCTGTAAAAAGTAAAAAGAATTCCTTTAAGCAGTGGAAAGCTAGTCACAGTGAGGCTGATAAAACGGAACACAGGCTATGGCAAATAAAATGCAAGTCTGAGGTCAGGCAGGCAAAAAGGGAATATGAGGAGCATATAGCAAAAAACGTAAAAACCAACAATAAAACTTTCTTCAAATACATTAGAAACAGGAAACCAGCCAGGGAGGCAGTGGGGCCCTTGGACGACCAAGGGGTAAAAGGAGTATTGAAGGATGATAGGGAAATGGCTGAGAAGCTAAATGCATTTTTTGCCTCCGTCTTCACTGTGGAAGATGAGAAGTGCTTGCCCACTCCAGAACCACTGATTTCAGGAGGGGTGTTGGAAGACCTGAGTCAGATTGAGGTGATGAGAGAGGAGGTCCTAAAACTGATAGACAACTTAAAAACTGAAAAATCACCAGGCCCAGATGGCATACATCCGAGAGTTCTGAAAGAACTCAAATGTGAACTTGTAGATCTCCTGACAAAGATATGTAATCTTTCCTTAAAATCTGCCTCCATTCCTGAGGATTGGAAGGTAGCTAATGTCACTCCCATCTTTAAAAAGGGTTCCAGAGGAGATCCGGGAAATTACAGGCCAGTCAGTCTGACGTCGATACCGGGTAAATTGGTGGAAACCATTATTAAGGAAAGAATTAGTAGGCACATAGATGAACAAAACCTATTGAGGCAGACTCAGCACGGTTTCTGTAAGGGAAGATCTTGTCTCACTAACCTGTTAGTGTTCTTTGAGGGGGTGAACAAACATGTGGACAAGGGGGATCCAATAGATATTATTTACCTTGACTTCCAGAAAGCTTTTGATAAAGTTCCTCATCAAAGGCTCCTAAGTAAGCTCAAAAATCATGGGATAGAAGGACAAGTCCTTTTATGGATCAAAAACTGGCTAGTTCATAGAAAACAGAGAGTGAGTGTAGGTGGGCAATTTTCTCAGTGGAGGGTGGTAAGCAGTGGGGTACCGCAGGGATCAGTACTTGGTCCACTGCTTTTTAACTTGTTCATTAATGATTTGGAGATGGGAGTAAGCAGTGAAGTGGCTAAATTTGCGGATGATACAAAGTTGTTCAGGGTGGTGAAAACCAGTGAGGATTGTGAGGCACTCCAAGGGGATCTGTCAAGGATGGGCGAGTGGGCGTCAACATGGCAAATGGGGTTCAATGTGGCCAAGTGCAAGGTGATGCACATTGGAGCCAAAAATCCTAAATATAAATACACATTGATGGGGTCTGAACTGGCAGAGACTGAGCAAGAGAGAGATCTTGGAGTTGTAGTGGATAACTCACTGAAAATGTCGAGACAGTGTGTGACTGCAATAAAGAAGGCCAATGCTATGCTGGGGATTATTAGGAAGGGTATTGAAAACAGATCAGCCAATATAATAATGCCCCTATATAAATCAATGGTGAGACCTCATTTGGAATACTGTGTGCAGTTCTGGGCACCACACCTTAAAAAGGATATTATAGCTTTGGAAAAAGTGCAGAAAAGGGCAACTCGAATGATAAAAGGGTTGGAACACTTTCCCTATGAGGAAAGGTTAAAGCGCTTAGGGCTCTTTAGCTTGGAGAAAAGACGACTGAGGGGTGACATGATCGAGGTTTATAAGATTATGCATGGGAAAGAGCAGGTAAAGAAAGAGGTACTTTTCTCCCTTTCTCACAATACAAGAACTCGTGGGCACTCCATGAAACTGCAGAGCGGTCGGGTTAGAACGGATAAAAGGAAGTACTTCTTCACCCAAAGAGTGATTAACACATGGAATTCACTGCCACAGGAAGTGGTGGGTGCTACAAGCATGGACGGCTTCAAAAGGGAATTAGATAAGCATATGGAGCAGAGGTCCATCAGTGGCTATTAGCCACAAGGTATAGCTAGGGGCTCTGGGGCAAGTGATGCTCTGTCTTCTTGGTGCTTGGGGGGGGTCAACAGTGGGAGGGCTTCTAATGTCCTGGCCCCACTGCTGGACCTCCTGATGGCACTGGTATTTCTGGCCACTGTGTGACACAGAGTGTTGG
The DNA here is from genome assembly GCF_001447785.1 of Gekko japonicus. Taxonomy (NCBI): domain Eukaryota; kingdom Metazoa; phylum Chordata; class Lepidosauria; order Squamata; family Gekkonidae; genus Gekko; species Gekko japonicus. The sequence goes on along the minus strand of NW_015166432.1, from coordinate 533,527 downwards.
ACTGGATGGGCCTTTGGCCTGATCCAACATTGGCGTCTCTTATGTTCTCTTATGTTCTTATACATCTGAATCCACCACTTGATGGCTGTGTCCAATGCTCCCTCTAAGCTTTGGAGTCTTGTGAGCAAAAAATTATACTTTGTGACCGACTGGCATTAAAGCTGTGAGAGAGCGATTTGACTACTGCATGAATTAGTTTGCGCTGGAGCCCTCCTTCCTGAGCTAAGGCAAAAATGTGTGAGCTGGAGGCTAAAAAAACTGAGCTGGCTCACACTAACTCAGCTTAGAGGGAACATTGGTTGGGTCTACCTGTTACATTTTTATTTCTACCCTCCCCCCAAGGGCTCAGCGTTCTTCCTGCTCCATTTCATCCTGAGAGTGTGACCAGCCAGAGGTCCCCGAGTGAGCTTCATGGCTGTGGTCACCAACAGTGCACTGGCAATTGCTTGGACATTTTGGGGATGGTGTCTGGGGAGGGTGGAGTTTCAGGGGATGTGATATCACTTGGGGTGAAATTTATCATAGATGTTAGGAAGATTCCTAGAGCATGGCCATCTATACCAGGGGTGGCCAAACCTGCTTAACATAAGAGCCACACAGAATAAACGTCAGATTTGTGAGAGCCACAAGACATGAACAAATATAACCCACATGTTTTAATTGAAAAATATACAAAGGCCCCGGTCACACGGAGCATTAGGCACGCTAGAGAGATGGAAGATAGGTGGATTTTCCGGGTGTGATCTCACCGCCACATCTGGGAAGCATAGAGCTCCCGTGGTGCACTCGAGGCTTCCCGCCGAAGATGCGAAGTAAAAAACTAGTACCTCGGAGGTACTGGTTTCCGGAAACCGCGGGGCAAGGGCGGGCGTCTGATTGAGTTTCTGGTGGTAGTTCCGGCGCCCGCCCATGTCCCCTCGCAAAAAGGTCCCCCCCCAAATCTCCATAGATGCGCACAAGCACCCAACGGAGCATGTGCACATTTCAGTTTTTTTAAAAAAACAACACAACCTCGTTTGCCGCGCCGCTCCGCTTCTTTGCCGCGTCGTGTGATTGGCACCTCCCCCCTAACCACGGGAGCTTGATGGGACCTCAACCCGACGCCTGATTGTGCAGTCGCGCGTTAGTTTGCTCCGGGGCAAACAGCCACGCCTCCCCCCGCATTTTCCTGCATGTGTGGCCGAGGCCAAACTTGCTTTTTATTAGCATTAATTGAGTCTGCCAAAAATAAAAAAGGGGTAAAAACAGATATCGGTAATGATATTTAACTTTAGAAGGGAAGAGGGGAGAAAGAGAGAGAGAGAGAGAGAGAGAGAGAGAGAGAGAGAGAGAGAGAGAAAGAAAGAAAGAAAGAAAGAAAGAAAGAAAGAAAGAAAGAAAGAAAGAAAGAAAGAAAGAAAGAAAGAGGAAGGAAGGAAGGAAGGAAGGAAGGAAGGAAGGAAGGAAGGAAGGAAGGAAGGAAGGGGGGAGGTAGAAAGAAAACAACTTTAACTTTAAATGCATCTTCCAAGACCCCCGCACCAGCTGGCTTAGAGAAGGCATTTAAAGAGACAAATGCCTTTTCCAAGTCGGCTGGTGGGGAGGGTCTTTAATGAAGCATTTAAAGTTGCTTTCTTTCTCTAATTCCCGCCCCCCTCACCTCAAGCCTACCTAGGGAGGGGAACACTGGCTGGGGAAGGGAAGACCAATCAGGGAGGCATGCCTCCCCTTCGCTTCTCCAGCCACCCTGTCGGGAGCCACACAATATGCATGAAAGAGCCGCATGTGTCTCCCGAGCCACAGTTTAGCCACCCCTGATCTATACTATCCCACCCATTGTAACCCATTCCTCAAATCACTAAATGAGGGGATTTGGGGCTGGGGTTTGCCTACCATGGGTGGGTGGGCAAATGGCAAATCTATTAAAGGTTGAATGGGAGCTAGAAACTGGGTCTCTGTTTGACATTTCAGTCACGATGCAGCACTGGCTTGCCTCTCAGTCCTCAGGAGTTAATTCCTTTCATAAGTCTCAAACCCACTGAGAGGCCTTTCATATTACCCCACATCTCCTCAAACACAATGCCTATAGAGGTAGTGAACACTTTTCAGCGGAGAGCAGCGAAATCAGTGGGCACAGGGGTGTGAACTGGTCTGGTGCAAAAAGAAAAGTATCTTCAACGATATGTGGAGAAAAGAGCAAGAGTCCAGTAGCACCTTAAATGCTAACAAAATCTGTGGCAGGGTAGGGGCTCTTGTGAGTCACTGGAAGAAGAAGAAGAAGAAGAAGAAGAAGAAGAAGAAGAAGAAGAAGAAGAAGAAGAAGAAGAAGAAGAAGAAGAAGAAGAAGAAGAAGAAGAAGAAGAAGAAGAAGAGGAGGAGGAGGAGGAGGAGGAGGAGGAGGAGATTGGATTTATACCCCGCCCTTCACTACCCAAAGGTGTCTCAGAGCGGCTTACAAACTCTTTTCCCTTCCCCTCCCCACAACAGACACCCTGTGAGGTAGGTGGGGCTGAGTGAACTCTTGACAGAAACTGCTCTTCTTCAAAAACAGCTGCGCCAGAATTATGGCTTGCCCAAGGTCATCTAGCCAGGTGCAAGTGGAGGAGTGGGGACTCAAACCCAGTTCTCCCAGATTAGAGTCCGCGCACTTAACCACTACACCAAACTGGCTCTAGGAGTGAGCAGTGACTCCGGAAAGCTTCTCCCCTGCCACAAATTTTGCTACTGGACCTTTGCTCTCTTCTACTGCTACAGACAGACTAACCTGGCTACCCACCTTGGTCTGTTCGTGGAGAATGGAGGCTAATAGGCTGGATCCCACAGATCTGTTCTGCTAACAGTGACGCTTTCCTGTAATGCAAGAGGTCCCACACAGTATCCAATGTAATAAGTCTTCAAATAAAACAAGCAAATAAGCACACCAACAGCCTGGAGGGGGGGGAAACCCCATATTTACCAGGTGATGTTATTCACGTCCGTGTAATGAAAATCTTCAGCTGTGCATTTCCACACCGTAAGGCCTGCGTTTGGATGGGAAGCCAGGAACTCCAGAACATGCCTCTCCACTAGGCTTAATATGCCTCCTGGTAAGGTGGGAGGCCTCTTGCTTAGAGTTGCCAACCTCCAGGTGAAAGCTGAAGATCTCCTGGGATTTACAACTGCTCTCCAGACGACAGGGATCAGTTCACTTGGAGAAAACGGCCGCTTTGGAAGGCAGACTTTATGGCACTAGACCCCAATGAAGTCCCTCCCCTCCACAAACCCCGCCCTCCCCAGGCTCCACCCCAAATACCTTCTGGTATTTCCCAACCTGCAGCTGGCAACCCGACCTCTTGCCAGTCCTCCCCATTGCCTGCCCCCACCCTGAGTAGTGGCGGCAGAAAAAGAAAAGAAAAATTCCCACCGGCCTCTCTGCCAGTATGATACTTTTGGGTAGAATATCTATACAAAGCCACTGGGAGAGGCCATCAGGAGGGATGGGCTGCGATGTCACCAATATCTGGATGGTGATTCCGAGGATGCTGTTATTGTTATGAACCAGTCCTTGGAATCAGAAATGGCCTGGATGAGGATGAACAAACTGCAAATTAATCTCCATGTGACAGAGGTTCTCTGGGTTAGAGAGAAAGGCCGGCCAGGGAATTCGGACCTCTCCTGTTTTGAATAGGGTTATGCTCCCTTCAAAATGCCAGGTTCACAGCTTGGGAGTGCTGCTAGACTCAGCAGGCAGACTCAATTAATGCTAATAAAAACCGGGTAGCTGTTGTGGCTCGGAGTGCATCAACTGCATCCTGTCCTGAATAAGTAAGATCTAGCCACAGTGATCCATGCCTTAGTTACACCTAGACTGGACTATTGCAATGCACTCTACTTGGGGCTACCCCTTGAGAGTGTTTGGAAGCTGCGGGACTTCCGGTTTGTGGATTAGCAATGGCGGTCGCTCTCCCCGGACCTCGGGGGAGCATTTAGCACACCAGCGGTATGGAGGGGTGCTACCTCAAGTGGCATCCCCACGGAGCCTTTGTGATAGGCTCCAGGCCAGAGGACCTTTGAGGGGTAGCCTCTTCGACGGCTGCGTGGCCCTCGGGCACAAGCTGATTCGACCGGGACAAGCACTGGAGATCGAGCGGAGTAGCGACCGTTGTGAGCAAGGTCAGAGAAATGACCAACAATGAACGTGAGTTCAAAATAAACGGAACGTTTTAAAAGCGAACTACTCCCCCCGTGGGAAAAGCGGAGCACAAAGAGGGATGCCTCTCATGCGAATGGACAGATAAGTGTAACAAACAAGCGGGGGGGGGGAAACAAGCAGCGATTTTGTTTTGAGAGACTTACCTGAGCGCCGACATTGAGGTGACGATTTTTCGAGTCCGTGAGAAGCGGTTTGGAATTGTAAACAATTGTATAAAATGGTGGCCTTGCAAAGAAGGTTTAAAACAAAACCGGCGGATAGTCAGAGCCCAAAACCGGAAGAGGGAGCAGACGTCATGAAAATGCTAGCGGATATGCTTAAGCCGGTGATGGAGCAATTCGATGGTATTAACCAACAACTGACTTTGATGAATCAAAACTTCACATCCCAGCAGCTCCAACTGGCAGAAATGGAGAAGAAGGTGGAGCACGCGACTGCGAGAATTAAAGAGATAGACACCACAAACAAGAAAATGAAGAAAAGAATGGGGGAAGTTGAAACAAAACAAAACTTCAAAGAAAACTGTTTGTTACAGCTGCAAATGGAAAAAGCCAATATGATTCTCAGATTCCAGGGAGTTCCTGAATTGGAAAAGGAGGATCTGAGGAAGTTAATTCAGCGAGATTATCGCTCCAGCAATAGGCTCAACAGCGGATGAAGTAGTAAAAGAGATGGAGACTGCCTACAGGCTTACTCCAATTACATTAAAAAAATAGCCTACCTGGAGAAATTGTGGTCAGATTCTCAAGAAGACAGACCAGAGATGCTATTTTAAAAGCGACTTCAGCAACTCCACTGAAACTGGGGAATACAATCATCAAGACTTTAAAAGACATTCCATTTGAAATTCGCCAAAATAGGAAAAGCTATAAGGACTTAATTTATTTTCTTCAAACCAATGGAATTTCGTACAGGTGGGCGATCCCTGAGGGTGTCATCTTTAAAATCAATGATAAAAGAGAAAAGATTGACTCCATTTTTAAAGCCAAGGAATTTTTGAGACGTCAGTTGGGATCGGAGGAAGAATCTAAAGATGAAGAATCCAAATCAAGTGACTCTGCTACCTCTGGAACGGATGAGGACTCTGCTGTAGAAACGGGTGCGGGTGCAACAAAAGTTACATGTGATTTCAGAGATAGAAAACCGAAGTAAAGGCAGAAGGACTCTGAAAATTGCCTTTTGAAGCAAATAACAAGAAGATGCTCAGAAAGTTTTCTCATAACAACTAACACACTAACACTGAAGCTGAGACAAACAAGAACTCTACAAGTATATTGTTGTACTAACACTTTAATTAATAGCACTTAGTTTAACACGGATATGATCTTCTCTTGAGTTTTTTAGTTTAGTGTGGTTATCTTTCCTTTATCAATAGCTGTAGTCCCCTTTCCCTATATTTTCTTTGTAGTTTTTCTAGTCTTATATATATAAAAAAATCCCTTCGGGGATTTAAAAAAAGAGAGAGAGAGAGTGTTTGGAAGCTGCAGCTGTTGTAGGGCCAGCCACTGGGACCCTATGTCCTTGATACAAGTGCAATTATGGGGGCTACTGATCTGCTCCAGAGCCCAATTAAAGGAGCTAGTTTTGACCTTTAGAGCCCTCCATGGCTTGGGACCCAGGTATCTGAAGGATCGTCTTCTCCCATATGTTCCTGCCCAGGAATTAAGATTTCAGGGAGAGGCCCTTCTGACTTTCCCACCCATTAATGGGGCTCCTTTGGTGAATGCACAAGAGAGAGCCTGTTCTGTGGCAGCCCCACAGTTATGGAACAGCCTCCTCAGGAAGGTGCACCTGGCCCCCTCATTGTCGATCTGCAGGAGGCAGTTTTTTAATTCAATCATTTTGATTGATTTAGCTTTTGTTATTGGCAGTCCTAATGGGAGTTTTTAAACTGCGACTTGTCTGGGTTTCATAATAGTGTTCTTATTGTGTTTTCTGTTTTGTTTTATTTATATCGTAAGCTGCCTCGAGGTACTCAAGGGGAAAGGCGACGAATAGATGTTCTAAATAAAATAAATCGGTAGCTTTAGGAATTGCCAGAAACGCTATGGTTTTACGATAGAGTTTCCGATGATTCCCAGAGCTACCCAGTGTCACTTCCAGATTGTACCCAGACGTGATGTCAGTGATGTCATTGACATCACTCACCCCTTTGTCCCCACCACCCAACTTTCCTGCTGGTTGCCAGGTTTGGACTGGCAACCCAACCTTCCACCAAACCCAAGGATGTCCCAGGGTGAATGTAATGTATTGGGTTGCCCTGAGAAGGCTTGCAACCGGCAGGCCTCTCACCTCAAGGAAATGGGGGGAAATCAGAAGTGAAAAAACTCAATAGCCCCGCCCTCATTTCATCCTGGAGATTTCCAGCTGTGGCCCGGCAAACCTGGGGGGGGGGGGGGCTCCTCACTGGTAACATCATTATCTCACCAGAGGCGCACTGATACCACTTCTAGTCGTATGTTGGAATGTTAGCAATGCTCGTCCCATTTTGCACCCATTGCTCTCCTGCCACCTAGCTGAGTGATGGTGGGAAGGCCCTGTTGTGCTCAGGAGATCCCCCACTCCCAGCCGGAAAATGGCAACCTTAGCAATGCTTAGTTAGGCCCATCGTTTCTCTCCATCAAATTATCTGAAGTTTGTCAACATTCTTCTTGGACTGTGGCTCCCAGTAGTGGACACAGGCTGCCAGAGAGGACCTTACCATTTCCCCCAAAGAATGGTCAGAAATACAACCTAAAAGGGCAGAGCCCTTAAATCAGGAGTCCCCAACGTTCAGCTTTGAAATTCTGACACGGGGCGGTGGGCTCAATTGCAAAATGGCTACCCCAGAAGGTGGAGCCAAAACAGCTGCCACAGGTGGACCACAAAATGTCAGGGAGTGAGGCTATGCATAACTCTAATAGTAACAATTCCACATTCCAGGCAAAAGCTGTGCCTTTTAACCCACACAGCCAATCAGAACCGTGCTGGGCCCCACGTGGTTCCTCCCACTTTCTAAAAGCACTCCACCGGCACCAGGAAAGGTGTCAGCTGGTGACGCCGACAATCACCACGCTGGGGACTGAGGCTCCCTCTAAGCTGTGGAGCCTTGCGAGCAAAAATTCTACTTTCTGAGCTACCGGCATTAAAATTGTATGAGTGAGTGATTTGGCTACGGCATAAATTAGTTTGCTCTGGAGCCATCCTTCCTGAGCTAAGGCAAAAATGTGTGAGCCGGGGGCTAAAAAATGATGAGCTAGCTCACACTAACTCAGCTTAGAGGGAACACTGCTGGAGTGGGGACCCCGCCGTAAAGTGTTGTTGTCGCTCTGGGTTTTAAAATTTGTGCTCAGTTTCTTATCCACTGTAACGCCTCTCTTTCCCATTCTGCTTAAAAAGCAAATGAAAGCAAAGGTATCTCTTTTCAAATGGAATGGAAAGAAACACTGAGTTTGCTGTGGAGGAATCACTAGGGTTGCCAGGTCTGGGCTGGAGAACACCTGGAGACTTTGGGGGTGGATCCGGGAGTGGGCAGGGTTTGGGGAGGGGAGGGGCCTCAGCATGGTACGATGCCACAGAGTCCACCCTTCAAAGCAGCCATTTTCTCCAGGGGAGCTGATCGCTGTCAGCTGGAGATCAGTTGTGAAAGCGGGAGATCTCCAGGCCCCACCTGGAGGCTGGCAAGCCTAGGAATCACATTGCTGCCTGCTCCCATCTCATGGTTCCCATCATGGTATATACTGCCAACAAATTAAATTCCCTCTTTGAATGAGCATCCGTGACTGTGATTGCTTTGTTATGAATATGAAATGTTAGTAAACTTTGCCTTGTACAAAGCAGAACGGTTCCTTGTTCATATTTTTCCCCCATTGCGAGATGTTGTGGGAAACAGCAATTAAAAAACATACACATACACTACTGTATATTTATTACTGTATATTTATTCAACTACCACTGGAACACGCAGCCCGGGAGGAAACGGCTTGTTTCGAGCTGTGCTCAGTGCAGCAGCCAGAAGTCTCATGAAACACACGTCTTAGATGGATAATAAGGAAGCATTCATAATATCCTTGTAATATTAATTAATGTGAAAAAGACCAAGGTAAATGTTTTATGAAAAAGCTATTGTACCGCCTGGGTTTACGATAAACAGTTAAAGCTATTAAAGTTGAGTTGATGCGAGTGGAGGGTTTGTTTAGATTTGCCACAATGAAATGTTGTAAATAATTCAAAGACTGTAATTTGATTCTAGATTTTTCTAGGCTATGTGGCATATGGCTGTTCTGGGGTTTTTGTTTTTTTTGTTTCGTTCAGCTGCACGGCCTTCATTACGTATCTGCTCCCCCCCCCCCCCCGGGAATTACTTCAAAGTCAGCTAAGAATTAAGCCTGTATAGTGGAAACAAGTGAGGCTGGATCAGGCCTCCTACTATGAATCATGGGGGCGTGACAGAAAGGAGTTGAAAGTGTGACTGGAAGGCAGCCATTTTTTCCCACTGTGAGAAGATAGGGCCAGCACTGTGGTGTATGCAGTGGGCCAGAGAGATCAATGCAGAGAGGTAAACACGCACTTGCTCTTACACAGAAAAGGTCAGAACAAAGTTCGAGTTGAGTAAAATGTTGGGCCAAGGGTTACATGCTCTGGATTGGGAAATACTTGGAGATTTTGGGTAATGGAGCCTGGGGAGTGTTATATACTGAGATAACCACAGCGGCGCTAGCGAGGCCATGCGATCAAGCACACCTTCGGGTGCTTGAACAATAGAGGAATCGGATCCTAGGGCAGACCAATTGGAATGCCCGGATTCTAGAGTAGACCTATGATGGACTCCTCCGCTGTAAATGGCCTATCACTGGTGTTGGGGTGTGTGTTGGGTGTGAGGTACTGCAGGGAAATAAGTGGGGCTCAGACCTCGCTAGTTTGTCTTTCGTTTTGCTTGCTTAATAAAACATGAGCTGATGACTACTCTATGCCTCCGAACTCAGTACATTACAGGGAGGTTGGGGTTTGGGGAGGGGAGGGACCTCAGTAGGGTCAAATGTGACAGAGCCCACCCTCTAAAGCAGCCATTTTCTCCAGGGGGAAGTCTGGAGATCAGTCGTCATAGCAAAAAATCTCCAGGTTCCACCCAGAGGTCGGCAACCCTAGTTGGGCCTTATGTATAATACTTATAATAAATATAAATACTTATTTTTAAAAACTCTGGTTTTTCAGAGGTTAAAATGGGGAAATGGCAGATTATCCCCCTCAACCACCAAATCTTTGCCATTCAGTGACAGAATTCCTTTCACAAGTATGCTTTCTGGAATTCAGTTTTCCTGGGCAACTACTCAGGTGTCTTTGCATCAGGTGTTTGCTTCTTTTCTTCAAAGAGGTCCTGGGACTTTCAGTATCCTCGGACCAACCCTTGGCTTTTTCCTGGATTGCATCATATGAAAGCTGGGTGCTGCCTTCATCCCTTCCTTGTCTATTGCAAGCTATAGAACATAGTTTGTGGTCCTTTCACTGGTCTGACAGATGAATGGTGCAGTGCTAAGAAGGGTCACACCCTTTGAAGTGCAATTGAAGTAAACTTATATATCTAATAGTGACATGTGGTCCCTTCTCTGTGGATACCTAAGTCCATCAATGCTAAACAGATTTTTCTGCAAACTTCTGGGACTCCCCAGGTGTGCAGAAAAATCTGAAATGTTAAAAATATTTTTAACATTCCATTGGGGAAAAAGAGGAGGAGGAGGAGATTGGATTTATACCCCACCCTTCACTCAGAGTCTTAGAGCGACTAACAAACTCCTTTCCCTTCCCCTCCCCACAACAGACACCCTGTGAGGTAGGTGGGGCTGAGAGAGCTCTTTCCAGAACTGCCCTTGAGAGAACAGCTCTGACAGAGCTATGGCTTGCCCAAGGTCATCCAGCAGATGCAAGTGGAGGAGAGGGGAATCAAACCTGCTTCTCCCAGATTAGAGTCCGCACACTTAACCACTACACCAAAAGCAGCTTCCAGGCATCACGGCTAAACTCAAAGGTGAGTGGTAGGGCACTTACCCTTACAGTTGGTGTCAGCTGCCACTGGGAGCCACTCCATGCCCAGCCATGATAGTGGCCAGGAGCCATTCCTGGCCCAGCCACTGCCATGGAGGACACCGGGCAAGGCTCTGGGCCCAGCTGCCACAGCAATGAATGCCAAGAAAGGCTCCAGGCCTGGCTACTACTGTGAAGGATGCCAGGAGCTGCTCTGGGCTTGGAGCAGCTCCTAGGTACTACCACTGGTTTCAAAGGCGGGTGGTGGGGCCTGGGGCCATGCCAGGCTTGGCGATGGGAGGGAGATGGGATTCCCCCCTCCCACGAGTTTCACGGGCCCTCCACTGGTGGCCTTAGAAGGATGTAACCCTGTTTGGGATTGCACTACTATAGTGGTAAATTGGACTGATTTGGGCTCAGTTAAAGAGCAGATATTTTATCCTCTCTATACTGATCTCTTTGGCCCAGTGCCCAGATAGCAGTTTAGATGCAAAGCCACAGAAGCATAAAGCTGAAGGGGAACCCAAGGTTTATCTAGTCCAACCCCCTGCACAAACAGGACATAATGCACAGCTATCTCACCACCACCACTGCCCTCCTGTTTTTACCACTCATCTCCAGCTGTCAGAGATCAGCTCCCCTGGAGAAAATGGCTGCTTTGAAGGGTAGACTCTGGTATTATACCATGCTGAGGCCCCTCCCCTCCCCATCTCGCCCTCTCCTGGATCCACTCCCAAAATCTCCAGGTATTTCCCAACCCAGACAAGGCAACCCTACCTGGAGGAAAATTCCTTTCTGACCCCAAGGTGGCAAGCGGCATTACCCTGGGCCTGTAAGAAAGGGGCAACGAGAGCTGAGCACTGGCTCATCCCTTCCTGCCCTTCCTCCCAACGTCTGCCTAAATTCATCAGTTGATCTGTGAGAGCCGTTTGCACTTCTTGTTGTCTTAACATTGCGACCTGGATTGGAAAACTGATCAATAGGCAGACAGACTTGTCCTGCAGAAAAGGCCCGCCCTGGTTGCTTTTTAATCCTGTTCTGATCTAATTCAGTGAATCTGTTCCTTTCCAAGGAGATACTACATTGCAGTTCTTCTTAGGGTGGGTGGTCTGGAGGAATTCTGGAAAGGATTATTCTACCTTTGTTTATTCGTTAAGGGGGCAGAAATGACAAAACCGAATGAAAACTCAACAAAAAAAAATCAGTTCTTAATTCTTAATCTTGATGCTTTACATGTATATATGCCAAAGACAATAGGGAACCCTTAGTGTGAAAGTGTAGCCACAAACAACACCCACCAAGGGAAGCCCATCTACAATTCACAACTATGTTCAAAACTATATATTACATTCATTGAAATACAAAGAAGGGTTAGGGGTCACAACCCAACAGAGTGTATAGACATTGATCCAACAGATTGCTCATAACAATTAAACATAGTTTAAACAAAGAATGTATTCAAAACCAACAGCAGGCTCTTTTGTAATTCCATACATAGATAGTGTCCATAGACCTCCACAGGGAAAGTAACTGCAGCAGAAGACTCCCACTGTGGAAAGAATAACAGCCGGATGCCTCTCCAATCTTCAACAGCGGCTGGTAAAATGGAACCCGTTTTCCAAAATAACATAGGCACAGCTCAAAAACTGCAATGGAACCCTAGGCTTCTCCTTTGTATTTCAATGAATGTAATATATAGTTTTGAACATCGTTGTGAATTGTAGATGGGCTTCCCTTGGTGGGTGTTACATGTATATATGGCTTCAGAATGGCCAGCGCTTGGGAGGCCAAAGAAGGGTTGCCAACCTCCAGGTAGAGATGAAAATTAAATCTCCATGAAAAAATTACTAAGAAAAAGATTATAAGGTTAACAATGCTTATACTGAATAATATACAAAGAAATTCACCATATCATACATACTATACCATACAATCATTTCCGTAAGAGTCTATGGCTGCGATCACACACACAAAATAATCCACTTTCAATCCACTTTCCAGTTGGATTTTACTGTGAACTGGCAACATCCAGTTGGAAAGTGGACTGAAAGTGGATTGAAAGTGGGTTGTTTAGTGTGTGTGATCACAGCCTATGTTGCATCCAAGTCTTCCTGTTGTCTATGTTGCTTCCAACTCTTTCTGTCCGTGTCAAAGTCCTTTGTATAATAAAGTTCCTTTGGAATGCAAAAAACTTGTGTCTCAGTTTTAAAGGATGAAGAAAACATCACTTCCAGGTGACATACACACATCGTGTTTATTTCCAGCGATGTTGCTGGGGGGGGGGATTTTCTCCTGTGGGCCAGCTGGTTGGCCGCAGGCATCAGCCCACAAAACCAGAGGACATAAGAACATAAGAACATAAGAACATAAGAGACGCCAATGTTGCATCAGGCCAAAGGCCCATCCAGTCCAACACTCTGTGTCACACAGTGGCCAGAAATACCAGTGCCATCAGGAGGTCCAGCAGTGGGGCCAGGACATTAGAAGCCCTCCCACTGTTGACCCCCCCCCCAAGCACCAAGAAGACAGAGCATCACTTGCCCCAGAGCCCCTATCTATACCTTGTGGCTAATATCCACTGATGGACCTCTGCTCCATATGCTTATCTAATTCCCTTTTGAAGCCGTCCATGCTTGTAGCCGCCACCACTTCCTGTGGCAGTGAATTCCATGTGTGAATCACTCTTTGGGTGAAGAAGTACTTCCTTTTATCCGTTCTAACCCGACCGCTCTGCAGTTTCATGCAGTGCCCACGAGTTCCTGTATTGTGAGAAAGGGAGAAAAGTACCTCTTTCCCTACCTGCTCTTTCCCATGCATAATCTTATAAACCTCGATCATGTCACCCCTCAGTCGTCTTTTCTCCAAGCTAAAGAGCCCTAAGCGCTTTAATCTTTCCTCATAGGGAAAGTGACACCTCTTCATTCATTTGTTTCCAGCTCTCCTTTCACATGCAGCTGCCCCCAACTGAGGAATGGCAACCCTAAGGGGAACGGATCTCTCTACTTTGGAGATCAGTTATAATCCTGGAAGAACTCCAGGCCTCACCTCTCAGGACGGCTTTCTGCAGAATGTACCTTTCTTTGCTGAGGAGGATGCACCTCTAAGCATTCTGAAGCTTCTGCAATAAGCTGCATCTGACAACATGAACCCAGGTTCGGGTTGCTGCCACCCAAGTTGGCTTCAGAGCAAGGAACATACTGTGAGACTGTCAGAAAAGGATATATTAAGTATGTCAGAACATGTCCAATGCTTTATTATTAGAATGTACTGTCCTTGTAATGTACTAAATTATAGTTGCTTTTTGAAGTTGTGCAATTATCTCTTCTTTTTCCACGCGTGTTATATAAATAAGGAACAGTTTCTCGAAATAAGGAAAAGGTGACAAGCCCAGGCTAACTTGCTTTACCCTGGATCCTAGCAAAGTGTTTGAGTGCACTACTAGTCTGCTACGACTGAAGCTGAAGAAGAAGAAGCTGTAAGTTGGCCAGGAAGGCCCCCGGAAACAGGAGGAGCAGGGGTGACGGCCTTCAGAGAGAACGCTTGAAGAGGAGTGAGATTGCCGTTCATGAGAACATGCCCATAATGTACACTACGTCTATAAACTCTTCTATATATATGCATATAACAGGAAAGGGTAATTTAGTAAGGCATGCAATTTCAGTCGCTTTAGGCTGAGGAACAGAATTTTTGATATGCAAATCAAGCAATTAGCTACTGTAAAGAGTTGATGACAATCAAAGCATAGCCAGCACGTGGGAGGTCACCGACTGGTGTAATGGCCCAGGAAACTGAGAAATTCATCAAAGTTTTAAAAAATTGGGTTCTTAGTTGTGGTACAAGTTTGCTATTGAGAGTGGTTGAACAGCACATCTGTCTGTTTGTCTTTCTACCATGTGTTTATGCTGTCCTTTCTTCAAGGAACTCGCAGTGCAATCCTAAACAGAAGTATACCCATCTCAGCCTATTGACTTCAGTGGACTTAAAGTAAAGGTAAAGGTTTCCCTTGCTCGAAAGCTATTCAAATCTTGACTCTAGGGGGTGGTGCTCATCTCTGTTTCCAAGCCGAAGAGCCAGTGCTGTCCACAGACTTCTCCATGGTCATGTGGTTGGGATGACTAAACGCCGAGGCTCACAGACTGCTGTTACCTTCCACCAAAGCGGTACCTATTTATCTACTTGCAATTTCTTGCTTTCAAACTGCTAGGCTGGCAGGAGCTGGGGCCAGAGACGGGAGCTCACTCCATCATGCGACACTAGGGTCTCGAGCTGCCGAACTACAGACCTTCCGGTCCGCAGCTCAGCATCTTAACCTCTGAGCCACCACAGCCTAAGTCAGTGGACTTAGAAGGCTGTAATTCTCCTTCGGACTGTATTGTCAATGTGGTTGATATGGTTCTTCTCACCTCCATTTTATCCTTAGACTTGTCATAACACAGTCACAACAATGCGTACCTGTAACTGTTTTGTGTTCTTACCTAATTAGGATGAAATTCACAGAACACATAGACTGGGAAGGAAACAGCAACGAGCCCTGTAGCAGGTAAGGCAAGGCCATGGTTCACTGCTTCAGCTTTGCATGTCAAAAGCTCCAGATATAGTCCCTGCCATCTCCACTTAAAAGGATCTTAGGCCCCTGCCACACGGGGGAAAAAACACCGGCAAAGTGAGGGTTTTTAAAGCCGCACCAAAAAAGACACGCGGTGGCGGGATCACATAGATCCCCTGACCCGCCGCGCACTTCCTCCCTGGCATGATCAGATGCTGGGGGGAAGCCACTGAAAGGGGAGCGAGGCAGCCGAACTGCGCATGTGTGCGCATGTGCAGTTCAGCCGGGAGCCAGGTTTGCTCCGAACGAAGCGCGCGGAGGCGATCCCACGGCCACGCTTGATGCGGCATTCCCGGTAAGTCCACCTCTGGGGGTGGTTCTTTTTCACTGCGGGTTTTTGGCCGGAAGGGCCGGATCGGGGACGTGTGCGCACCACTTCCCAGATGTTGTGGTGAGATTGTGCGCGTTTGCTGCGCCTCCGATCCGTCCCTCTCCCGGGCCAAAACCTTCCGTGTGACCAGGGCCTTAGGTTATCAAAACTGGGAAAGAACCTTGCCTAAGACCTTGGATGCTCAGTCAGAAGGACACCTCTTCATTTGTTCATTTCCAGCTCTCCTTTCACATACAGCTGCCTTATCCCAAATCAGACCCTTGGTCCATCAAGGCCAGTACTGTCAACTCAGACTGGCAGTGGCTCTCCAGGGTTTTAGGCAGAGGTCTTTTACATCAGATCCCTTTAACTGGAGATGCCAAAGGACTGAACCTGGGGACTTCTGCAGGGCAAATGGATGCTCAGTCACTGACCCATAGCCCCTCCCGTAAATCAGCTAACAATCATACCTACAACCGAACCAACCAAGAACCGCATCTCAAAACAGTTTGGCGCACATCACTTCCAATAACTAGAGTAACAGACAAATACCCCATGAAGCTGCTTTGCCTGAAGCTCCCAAAACCAATTCTCTTTTTAAATGACTTTCAAATAACCAGCAAGTTAGAAGCATTCCTATCAGATTGGAGGCGGCTATTCCACAACATGCTTTGTCACACCTTAAAACACCTCAAGACTGAGCATTGAGGGATTTCTATAAACAATTAAATTGGTGTTGCTACCATAACATAACTCGTCCTGAAGGGCTTATTAATAATAATGGTGATAGCCCTACATGGTTTTTCATATCCTAGTTAGGACACTATGTGAGATTGATTCCTTTCTATGCTGTATGGAAGTATTAAAGAAGCAGGAGGAAGTCAGCTAAACAATGAGGTGCCGTACAATTATCTCTCACTGATATCCGCTTCTTCATCATTGGTCTTGGCAGAATATTTCACTTTCCTGGACAGTGAGGTTCTTCACCTTTCATAGGCAAGCATTAAAGTTTTAGCCAATGTGGAGCTCTGGAGCTCCATAGGTAGGGAAAATCAAGCTCAAGGCCACAGGTTCTAGGGCATGTCATTTCCTTGTCAAAATGGTGGGTCCTGTTACTATCCAGAGTCAAAAGAGCATCAGCCATACAGCCATTCAGTAGTGCCATAATGGTGTTAAAGAGGGAAAGATCATGAGCATCAGATGAATTGGGTGTACATTATTGCACATGAATTCCCAGCTCACACGTGATACCTTTTATATGAAGTTCTCCAGACCTAGTCTGCTTCCTATCACGTAAAGGATGTTACTGGCACCTCAATGTCTGTAATGTATGGGAGCATCTGTCCTGTACTATTGAGCAAATGTCTCAGCCATTTTGACTAATAGTGTGGTCATCTAGAGGGGTATTCAAACACATGCTGGTTCGACTTGTAGTCTGCTCCCCAGTTGCAAACAGGGAGCCAATTTTTCGTTGATCAGTTTGGCTGTTCGCTAACTGTAGAAAGCTGTTCGCAAGGTCACTTTTCATGTATTATTCAAACAGTACATTCCCGTACAATCAGCAGTGTTCCATGCATACATTTTCTCACACAGCCTGATGGGAATCCTACTTTCTCCCACCCTCCACAGACCTATTGTTACTGCATGCTGCTTTGCAGCGAATCATATAGCAAATCGACCAGTCAGCCAGCAGTTGTAAATAAAACCCTGTAATTTTTTTAAAAAGACGTCCCATTTAGTTTTTAAGTCCATGCTATTAACACAGCTTTATGGGAGGCATAATCTCCCCCTCACATCATTTAATTACCCTACCCGACCATTGATAACTCTGGGTAGAATTATTTCACCCACTATGCAGATACAAAAATGCCCCCAAAGCAAAGAAATAAACTTCTACTACCCCAAGGAAACAAACAAAGGAAGCTGACAGCCGTTTGAGGGGTGCAGCAGACAGGTGAACAGATTGGAGGTTTGGGGTGATGTAGTATATTTACCTGTCAAACATGTTGGCTGAAGTGTTTGCGGCGTCTCTAGTCACCTAGCAGACAAAGCACTGGAAGTGGAGGTTCAAAACCCGGGTTCACCTCCTATCTGATAGGGCCAAAAGAATATCAGTGGATATCAGCCTCAGTTCCCCTTCTGTACAATGGGGCTAATAGGGATCTATTTTGAAGATGGTGCTGTCTATTTGAACATTTTTTTAAAAAAAGGTTCTTTTCTTGTACAAAGGATGAATGAAGAGCAGTGATGGTTAACTCGTAGACTCTCCGATGCCGAGCCGGAGATCTTTTTATCCCTCTTAGTGTTTGACAAACTGCCCGAGGTGGCTTCATATTTTATACACAACCCCCGTTTCCACATTTTCAATGTCACTTTAAATAGGGAAGAGGTCCGTGACAAACAACCGTAAAGACTGTGCCAACCATAATACAGGTACTCTATATGCATATAACCCTTATCTTTTATGGCATAAAGTACATTTGCACCATTGACTGAGATGAGGATGCTGGAGCCAAAGCCAAGAGACCTAATCCACCTGTCAAACAGCTCCTGTAACTCTTCCAGCAGGTTTATGACAGTATGGTCAATTTCAAAGCCCCCCGTCTTACGCCTGGCTGTCTTATTCCCTATAAATGCACATTTAGATGGGGGTAGCTTGCCTCTTCTCTTTTAATAACCCGCCAATGTCATGCCCTAGAGAAGCCCAGCAGGTCAATGGGGAAGCCGCGTGGAATGGGAAGGGGAGGCGGGGGGGGGGAGGACAAGAAATAATACTGCAAAAACAAGGGGAGAGTTGTAGAATTTCCTCTGCAGCTAAGCCACTTGGTGAAAGCTACCTGTCATGGGAAGAGGACAAACTACATTCCACTTTAGTATGGTGGGACCTGCTAATTGATTGGGGCTCTTTGCGACTGGTTGGCTAAAGTACACACTGAGGTTCCCCCCCCCCCCAGAGCTCTTTGTCTCAACCCACCTGGAATGTGTGGCGAGAAGCCGAGCATCCAATGGATGAATGAGGGATTATGCGGCTCGATCTAGGAAGGGGCTGCGTGGACCTGTGAGGATGGAACAGATGTTTGAACATGTGATGCTGCCTGATACTAAGTCACAGAGTTCCAATCGCACATCTCCACTATCAGAAGAGCCCTGCTGGATCAGAACTCAGAGGGTACAGCCCTGTCCCAGGGTCGTAGGTTGTCAAGTGCCAAGTTGCTCCTCCATTGCAGATAATGTGTTTACCTTATCACTGACAACACATCCAATTACCATGTCAGATTACACAGGGAAGCCATTGAAATTCATAAACATAAACACAATTTCAACAGGAAAGAAGAGAGCTTAAAAAAAAGGGCATGGTTTCCTGTCCTGAAGAACACAAAATGCTCCACATCTCACAACAGCACTACAGATAAGATTAGAATTTCCACAGCCAATCCATATACAAAAGAACCTCCTCAGGAAAGCTCCTCCATTAGCATCTCACAGCCTGGAGAACTCCTACAAGATAATGACTCAGCCCTACCCCACCTTCCTGAGTAGATATAAATTACCTGCCTACCATTTTCCTTCTCACCTGGACACAGAGAGTACTCCATCTTTCTGTGTTCTACTTCTGAGGATGCCAGTCACAGCCGCTGGTGAAACGTCAGGTCCTGCAATGCCAAGACCACAGCCATACAGCCCGAAAAATCTACAACAACTAATGAACTCCAGCCATGAAACCTGTAAGGCAGCTTCGTGTATGATGGCTCCTTCCAGGCCTCCTATCGTTGCCGTAGCCCCATGCTCTTGCTGCCTTCAAAGCAGTCTGGTTTGGGAGCGAGACAAAAACTAGCCAGCTTTTTCTCCCTCCCAACAGCCAAGAGTTTCACCCTGCTCTCCTGCTGGCACCGCATGTAGATGCAAGAGCCCTAAGCAGCATCACACATTTGCTAGAGGTGCTGAATGCTGGTGCTAACTGCATTTGGAGGAAAAGCTGTTTGAAAATTTTTGCTCCAGATAAGTGGGCCGCATACCTAGGACTAAGTCTGTTTAAAGAAGATTAATTTGGAGGACATCTGCTGAATACTTTAAATTAATGATCTACTTATTAAGGGATCTATTCAGAATCAGTGGTACCCTTGTCCTACTTTTCATGAGATCCCGGGTAGCATGAAAGGGCCTACATGCCTCTGGAGTTTATATCTGCTGAGAGTCCTGAGAGCCAGTTTGGTGTAGGGGTTAAGAGTACAGACTCTAATCTGGGAGAACCGGGTTTGATTCCCCACTCCTACACATGTAGCCAGCTGGGTGACCTTGGGTCAGTCATAAGTTCTCTCAGAGCAGTTCTCGAAAGAGCTCTCTCAGCCCCATCTACCTCACAGGGTGTCTGTTGTGGGGAGGGGAAGGGAAAGGAGATTGTAAGCCACTCTGAGACTTCGTGTGAAGGGTAGAGTATAAATCCAATCTCTTCTTTTTCTTCTTCTCATTACTGACCCCTTTTCATAATTTTTCAAGAAGGATTCCTGGGAACTACCATGGTAGCATAGGTGCAATAAGGTTCAGGGATGCCAAGACCCACTGTGAGCAGCAGCAGAGGGGAGTTCTTGAGAACTCCCATAGGAGACTTTGGGACTTTACTACTACAAGTTGTCATGGAACAGCTGTGCTGTCCAGAGAGTACTGCTCTGTTTTTTGCTCCCCATGAACCCACGAACCTCCACGAATTGCCTTAAAAGTTCATGGAGGTTTGTGGCTGGGCTGCAGTTCCCAAACTTCAGTCCACGAACCACACATGAGCCAAAAGTTCTTGAGCCAGTTCATGCCCATCTCTAGTCCTGCTTTCTTGGAGTCTTTGTCCAGCCAGCCAGCCTTTGTCCACTCCAGGTTGCAATGTCAGCTATCAAGGTGGAGCATAGGTGTGAAAGCTCCTTCTTTCAGATAGGACCAGCCAAAAATGGGCAGGGAATTTATCTCCTCTGTCTTTCTACCACTTCTGTGGGTCAAAACTCTTATTTCTGCGGTCACCAGGAAGATCCTATCTAGCATTCTGATTTCCAGGTTCCAGCCAAGATGTGAGCTGGCCATTTCATTTTCTCTGGTCATGAAATGACCAAGTGTGAGAGTTTTGCAGAGCCTAGATTTTGAAATAAAATGCATTTCTCCTGACAAGCTTACAATAGTTGGGGTATACTGAGAACTAGGGGGACTGCATGTCCCATGATCGGGGGTCATTTCCTGCACGAGCGCACAGGAGCGGAGCTCCGGCAGTAAAGAGCCCAGGGGGCGGGCACATGCAACAAGCCCCACCCCCTGCTCCCAGCAGCCCTCAGTCAGAGCAAGAAGCAGCCAGGTAAGTTGCAGAGCCCCCCCCGGGCCCCCGGTCCAAAACAGTCCAGTGGCACCTTTAAGACCAAGTTTTATTCAGGTACAAGCTCTCCCTCCTCTGTGAGGACAGATCTGCACGTCCCCCCCCCCAATAGCTAGCAATCCAAAACAGTCCAGTGGAGCCTGAGCAGTGGGTGTTGCCTAGACACACTTCCGGTGATGTCAGGGGGTGTGGCATATGCAAATAGGTTATGCTAATGAGTTATGCTAATGAGCTCCTGCACCTCTTTTTCTACGAAATGACCCCTGCCCATGATCATGGCACCTATGCCCACTGCCACATATTCTTGCAGCAACACCCATTGCTGGATGATTTATCCCTAGCATGGTGGTCTCTGGAGGCATTCCCTATTGCTCTCTGCCTCTATAAGATGAGGAAGGGGGAAGCAGTAAGTAGGTTGTCTGGATGTTAGATAAGATTTCAACTAACAAACTTAGCCATGAAAATAGCACAAATCAAACAGATTTAATACAGAAATGGTACCCATTATTAAACCATTTCTGGACTGACTTACCTGATTATATCTTGACAGTTTAAAAAAGCTACTTCCGCTTTTCTCTGTCCGCTTTTTCCTCCTCCTAATTACATTGTTTTGTGTAATATATATAAACAGTGTTGAAACTGTACTTCTATTAATACTGTGTATTTTTCCTAAAGAATATCCACCATATATTTATAAGGTTTTACATATTGTAATCTCTGATCAAGTTGTATATATATATATTGTGTGTTAGGGTTGCCAACCCCCCTGGTTTGCCAGGAGTCCCCCGTTTTGGGGGGGTTCTACCCACCGCCGGTCAGATGGCCCGCGGGGGAAGCCCCACCCCCAACACCCACAGCCACCCATCTCTCTCCCTTTAAGTGTGTGGAACCCGTGTTTCCTCCCAAGCCTGATCTCTGCAAGCTTGCAGGGAAATGCCAGCTTCGTGCTCTTAAAAGGGAAACGCGGCTGCTCTTAAAGGGGAAACGCCAGCTCCTGCATTTAAAAGGGAAACGCCGGCTCCTTTAAGTGCAGGGAACTGCCGTTTCT
>NW_015166432.1:498122-511933 GCF_001447785.1 Gekko japonicus | reverse complement strand
TGGGGGTGGAAGATGGACCTGGCAACCCTAGTGTGTGTGTGTATATATATATATATATATAGTAGGTTGTTTCGGAAGGGGGAAGCAGAAAGTAGTTTGTTTCGGAAGGGGGAAACAGGAAGTAGGCTGTTTTGGAATCACAATAGAAAGGATAAAATTTTGTGTACTGAAGCGGGTCACTTTTGAATCAGCCTTTATGGGGATCCGGATTCTGATGGTTGCAGGCAACAGAGACTCTTGCGATTTGGCCTCAGAATCCCACCTCTAGTTTTCAGATTCTTCCCCCGTCAGTCTTCCCTGTGCATGCATGAGCAGATAAGCCCCTCACTGCAGTTCAAAACTGCAGATGGGGTATTTGTGTAGACAGATGCAGAACTGCATCTGCTGGGCCCAACCGCTGGTGTAGACACATACAGCTGAAAGCGCAATTTCACATCACACGATGGAACCCACCCATTTACAAAGGCTGCGTGTCGGGCTGTGCCTCAGACATTTGATTATATGCACGCACATCTACTGTGCTCCTTTCAACATGCCTACAGCATCCGGTTGAATGGGACAATAGTCCGCTTCTAGTCCTTTCCCTGTTCCTGCCAGCTATTTTCTCTATCTGGTTCATTAAGGATGAATTTATAAGGACCTCAGTCTGCCTTCTTGGAACAGGATTTGCTGTTCCCAATCTGTGCCAGCGACCTATAAAGTATCCAGGCTCTGAAATCAATAGAAAAAGAAAATAACCCAGCAAGCTTGGGAAAAATTGTGGTTCGAATGTCTCGGAAATACTAAGTAACAGGTGCGGTGAGATGGCCTGGCGGCCCCCTCTGGTTTCACAACAATCACTAATAAGAAAATTAAAAGTAGTTACTTGCCCTTACCATATTTTTAAAATCCTAATTTCCCCGAGCCATAAAGTGCAGCTAACAACGGCTCAGCACTTTAGCCTGCAATAACCGTTCCTGGAATGAATCCGAAATGGCCTCTCCGTCGAAAGGAGTTTAAGGATATAGTTAATGGCTTCTTTGACAATGTGAGGGTGGAGCTTCTCTCTCTCCCCTCCATTTTCCTTCATGCTCCTCATTGCCCTCCAAGTCACAGAGTTTCTTTGGGAGCTTTCGTTTTTGGCAGCTTTGGTCGGGCGACGGTACAAATCGCAGCAATTCGATGATCCGCACAACCCCAAGACTGATTTTAATTGGGGAGGAAACATGCCTGCGAGTGTAGAAGTCTCTCCCCTTGTTTTATTAACTTTGTTTTATTAATCCACTTAAATGCAGCAACGACCGGTGATTTGCTGCAGGTTTTTCCTCTTTGTGGTTTAACGAGAGCCTTCTGTGATTAGGCTGTAGGGGAGCTGCCTCAAGCGGGTCTCTGAAGAGGCAACCTATAAAGGTTTTAGAAAGTTTTAAATACTTCATGTTTATTTATTTAAACATTTATACTCTGCTTTTCTCTCACACTGGGAGCTCAAAGCAGCTTGCGTAGGAAATATACTCCCCCCCAAACCATAATTTAAACAAAGATGTTCAGACGGGTACTAAGGATGCTCTTCCAACAGGTAATGGGATATAAGTGACATGAGGGGTGACATGATTGAGGTTTATAAGATCATGCATGGGAAAGAGCAGGTAGAGAAAGAGGTACTTTTCTCCCTTTCTCACAATACAAGAACTCGTAGGCAGTGTTCCCTCTAAGCTGAGTTAGTGTGAGCTAGCTCACCATTTTTTAGCCTCCAGCTCACACATTATTGCCTTAGCTCAGGGAGGATGGCTCCAGAGCAAACTAATTGATGCAGCAGCCAAATTGCTCGCTCGCAGCTTTAATGCCAGTAGCTCACAAAGTAGAATTTTTGCTCACAAGACTCCACAGCTTAGAGGGAACACTGCTCGTGGGCACTCCATGAAATTGCTGAGCGGTCGGGTTAGAACGGATAAAAGGAAGTACTTCTTCACCCAAAGAGTGATTAACCCATGGAATTCACTGCCACAGGAAGTGGTGGCGGCTACAAGCATGGACGGCTTCAAAAGGGAATTAGATAAGCATATGGAGCAGAGGTCCATCAGTGGCTATTAGCCACAAGGTATAGCTAGGGGCTCTGGGGCAAGTGATGCTCTGTCTTCTTGGTGCTTGGGGGGGGTCAACAGTGGGAGGGCTTCTAATGTCCTGGCCCCACTGCTGGACCTCCTGATGGCACTGGTATTTCTGGCCACTGTGTGACACAGAGTGTTGGACTGGATGGGCCATTGGCCTGATCCAACATTGGCATCTCTTATGTTCTTAAGTCGGTCCTGGGCTGATTCCAGCCTTGGCGGCACAGCTCATGCAGGGCTCCAGACCATGAGCCCTTTGGTGGGTACCTTTGGACAAGCCCAGGATGAAATCACTTGCATCGAGGGAAGGGGTGGAACTGTGGGGATGCCAAGTCCAGGTTGGGAAGTTCCTGGAGATTTTGTGGTGGAGCCTGTCGATGGTGGGGATTGGGGAGGGGAGGGACCTCAGGGACCATAGAGTTCACACTCCAGAGCGGCCATTTTTCTCCTGGTGAACGGATCTCTTGTTATCTGGAGATCTGTTGTAATTCTGGGAGGTCTCCATCCTCCACCTGAAGGCTGGCAAACCTAGAGAGCCAGCACAGTGTAGAAGAAGAAGAAGAGAAGAGGTTGGATTTATACCCCGCCCTTCACTACCCAAGGGTGTCTCAGAGCGGCTTACAAACTCCTTTCCCTTCCCCTCCCCACAACAGACATCCTGTGAGGTAGGTGGGGCTGAGAGAGCTCTTGACAGAAACTGCTCTTTTTTCAAGAACAGCTCTTATCAGAACTACGGCTTGCCCAAGGTCATCCAGCCAGGTGCAAGTGGAGGAGTGGGGAATCAAACCCGGTTCTCCCAGATGGGGTCTGAACTGGCAGAGACTGATCAAGAGAGAGATCTTGGAGTTGTAGTAGATAACTTGCTGAAAATGTCAAGACAGTGTGTGACTGCAATAAAGAAAGCCAATGCTATGCTGGGGATTATTAGGAAGGGTATTGAAAACAGATCAGCCAATATCATAATGCCCCTATATAAATCAATGGTGTGACCTCATTTGGAATACTGTGTGCAGTTCTGGTCAACACACCTCAAAAAGGATATTATAGCTTTGGAAAAAGTTCAGAAAAGGGCAACTCGAATGATAAAAGGGTTGCAACACTTTCCCTATGAGGAAAGGTTAAAGCGCTTAGGGCTTTTTAGCTTGGAGAAATGACGACTGAGGGGTGACATGATCGAGGTTTATAAGATTATGCATGGGAAAGAGCAGGTAGAGAAAGAGGTACTTTTCTCCCTTTCTCACCATACAAGAACTCGTGGGCACTCCATGAAACTGCTGAGCGGTCGGGTTAGAACGGATAAAAGGAAGTACTTCTTCACCCAAAGAGTGATTAACACTTGGAATTCACTGCCACAGGAAGTGGTGGCGGCTACAAGCATGGACGGCTTCAAAAGGGAATTAGATAGGGACTCTGAGGCAAGTGATACTCTGTTTATTATGAAAAGGTCTCGTGATGTTTGGATTCAGAACTGAGACCGTTGTTTGATAAAGAGAGTTTGAAACGAACGATTAGCTCTGGGGAAGTTCGTCCTTCTTCAATGACTGTCTGTTGACGTCATTCTGTGAAAAGAATAAACACCATGAAGTGACTATATATTATGTACAACATCTGTGAGGTTTTCATCTTCGTACTGTTGCAGTAATTCTTTTGTATACTGATATTGTCATACTGCTGCCCCTTGTTTTTTGCTGTAACTGCTGGGGGAAACTGCTCCTTTATTCCTTGTGTTTGAGTCTCTTGAGAGAGACAGAAAAAGAGAGAGAGAAACAGTGGCTTTGCCATGGTTACTTCTGTGGCAATGTCTGTCCGGCATTTCGAGGCACCGCGTAGACAGAAGGCACTCCGGTGGCACATTTCTGAAAGAATCCAGGTTCTCTGCCCTCTCTCTTTAAAATTAAATTCTGGGTAGAGATGGCAAATTAAAGGCCCTCTAGTGGAACAAAATGTCTACTACCCAAAAAGTCTCTGCCGTCAGTGACACTAGTGGATAATAAATCTTCATTTATCTCCGAACAGAAGGAAGCAAACATTATGGACAAAGGCCAAGAATAGAATAGAATATTTCAGCATCTTTCCCCCTCCGCCTTCCCTTGCCTTTTAAATCTTGGCTTTCAAGTTCTTACCAGACTCCTGAAGGATTTTTTCTTCCTTCCCTTTCGAAAGGTGACTTGGATTTGCTCCCTCCCAAATTCTCACCGCTGCGGCAGCAATGTGGTCCCCAAAGCATCCACTCCCCTTCCAGCAAAAATATCTGTCATATAGAGGGATTAGCAATGAAGATCTAGCCGCAGCGCAGAAGTATACAAACTGGGTAACCCAGGAGGTTCACTCCAACCCATCTATGAATTATGAATTAGCACTTGTAAATCTTGACTAATATTTGCCGGAGAAACAGCACATCACCAAGATTAGCAAACTTCACAGCGGTTTATTTGCAGCTTTGGAAGAGGTTCAAGAGAAGGCAGGCTGGGAGAAGGAAGTGAGAGGGCAAACAGGGAAACTTAAACTCTTCATTAGAAGGTGCTAAAGTTTTCATTTCCGGTAACTGCAGGCCGAGTCATGTCACACCTCACCCACCCACCCCGTTTAGTCAATAAATGTCCCTGTGAGTTCAATGGGACTTACTCCAGAATTATTATATATATATATATATATAGGATTGCTGTCTTTCAGAAAATCTTGAATCATAGGACCATTTCATTTTAGACATTATGTGGAGGCAGAACAGGTTGGGCCCTTATTTTGTACTCTGCCATTAACTACAGCCAAGTTGGTATTTGCAAATATGCATACCTGCCACATTCTCACATTACATTTTTAGATCTACAGCTAGAATAGGTAACGTGATCCTAGAAGTCAGACCACTGGGGCATGTTAAATTGTATAATGAAACTAACCAAAGGGGAGAGGAATTCATTTATTAATTTTTTTTTTAAAAGAATATCTCTTCTGCTTAGAGACTTCCAACTCTAGACGTTAGCAACAATCCAACAGGCGGGAACCATTTTTTTGTGACCAATTTTGCTCAACCTCACCAAAATCTTATTAACCACATGTCCTTGAAGGAGCAAAATGGTAGGAACTTTTGTGGGAAATGAAACGAGCCATTACTCTTAGGTCAGGAGACAAGTGAGAGGGCAGAAAAACCCTAACCAAAGAAGAAACTGTGGATGGCATACCTGGTTCTTAAACACAGCAGAAATGAAGCACGGGGGGAAAAATACAAAATCACTTGTTTGCAAGGAAGCAATAATTTTGTCATTCTGTCTGCATATTCGTCTCTGTAGCTGTGGACTTTTCTACAAGATATATATTGTTCTTTAGGGTTTTGTTATCAATGTACTATACTTAATAAGATACACTAGGGTCTTTATTGTATGTTTAAGTATATGATTTAAACGTATATATGAAGGCATAGTAGCATATCAGAATTGTGTGTTTTGTTTTAACATGGTGTTTTCCCATGTTTACTTATGCCTGGAAACTGACAGGAACTTCGGGGGTGGGACATTGGGCCATGATGTTGTGGGAGGCTTTTGAGTAGGCGCTGCCGCCGCCACTACTCTACCACCGAGGTGGCAAGTCATCAGCTGCCCTATAAAAACGGGGGCAAGCGGGCCCAGGCAGAAGTTCGAGACAGCGTAGTGGGAGACCACGCTACTGAGACAGCTGGCCACCAAATCTGGGTGGTTGTTCCCATCTTGGATGATTAATATAGGTATAGCACCGTACTATTGGAAGGTTTTATTGTGACTTTAAATATTGTATTTATTGTATGTTATATTGTATTTTACATTTGGCTTAGCCATATGTGAGCCGCCCTGAGCCTTTGGGAGGGCGGGATATAAATCAAACTAATAAATAAATAAATAAATAATAAATACATAAGCAAAATTGGGGAATAAGAGAAATCAAAATTCTAGGGAGCCTTGGTCAGCTTGGGGACTCAAGGGCAAAGAGAATCACATGATTTGATTTCCGATATCGTTTGGATCGAGTCCTGGTGTCGCGAGATGGGAGCGAACAGAGTCTTTAGAGGCATGTGGCGGTTCTTGGTGGCCCTGCCAGAATAAGGAGGTTTTTGAATGATATTCAAGAGGCTTAATGAGCAGGCTAGCTCTCGCAAAAAGGAGTTCCACACTACAGGGGTGGTTGCTGAAGTATCCACACTAAATTCAGCTATGATAACAACGGGTTTTCCTATAACAGAGTCCTTGGGGTTGATCTCAGGGCAGGGTAGGATTACCAGACCCCCCCCCCCAGTGGAGACGGGGGTTCCCCACCTCCAAGTCCTACCCCCAGTCACTGATCGGCTGGCAGAGGAGACTTACTAGGAGACAGGAGGCCTCGTTGCCAGTGTTGCATGGGAAGTGACATCATCATGCCAGTGACATCTGGGCAATGCTCTAGTATTTGGGCAAAAACTCTATGGCAGAAGCTGGTTTTAACATATTGTTTTTGGCCAAATATCAGAGCGTTGCCTGGACATCACCGGTATGATGATGTCACTTCCTGTGCGATGCTGGCCATGAGGCCTAGGCCTTTCTCTTTCTCCTCATAGGTTCCCCCCATCTTCCGCCGGTTGCCAGGAGGGACCTGGCCATCCGTTCCAGAACAGAACACCTTCATTTTAAAGATCTAGGGGTCCCAAATCCCCCTGGGGGGCGGAATTCCCCCCGGTTTCGAGCCCCGATTCCCCTCAAATGGCGTCACCCCGCCCCCAGCGTGTGACGTCACTTCCGGGTGACGCATGCGGGGGGCGCGTGCACGAAGAGGACGCCGTCCGGGAGCCCCCCACTCCCGGACGAATTTCATTTGGCAACCCTATAAAGATCTCAAGCATTTTAGGATCACCAGGCCTCCCACTATGGCAGGAGACCTCTAACTGATCTCCTCCGATAAAGAAAAAAGCTGCTGCAGGCCTCTGTGCCAGCATGTCCCTTCTGGGTACAACCCGTAAGTGAGAATGGGTAGCTTTAGGCAATTCCAAGAGCTATCCACCATCACTCCTGGGTAGTACCAGGAAGTGACATAGCGATGCTGGCAACATCCCATGTCCCTGCTCCCCAACCCTCCCGTTGGTTTCCTGTTTTGGCCTGGCAACCCTAGTAGGTTATGTTTGTAATGCCATCCTTAGCTGACCCAGGTAGGATTGCCAATACAGCCTTGACAAATGGTGGGAAATTTTTGAGGTCGGTACTTGGGGATGGTGGAGTTTGGGGAGGATGTGATGTTAAGATGATAGACGCATGGGGCAATTCCTAGAACTCTTCTGTACAGACCATTTTCTGGCCATTTCCCCCCCTCTCACTCCTCAATTTCTTGAGGGCGGGGGATTGGGGCCAAAGGCAGGTTTGCCCATAGGGTTGCCAAATTTAAAAATCCTACCGGCGGGGGAGCGTCCTGCTGCTCCGGGAGCCGGTCAAGAACGTGCGCGCGCGCAAAGCCCGCGCGTGCCGCCAGAGCGTCACCGGAAGTGACGTCACACGCTGGGCGGGGCCACGCCATTTGAGGGGAAAACAAAGAGTTTTCCCCTCAAATGGCGTGGCCCCGCCCCCAACGTGTGACGTCACTTCCGGTGATGCGCACGCCGGGGAGGGGTTCCCCTGGGCCCCGATTCCCCGGCGTCGGGGAACGGAGCCTCCGGGACAGGGGATTTCCGCCCTACCGGGGGAGTTGGGAGCCCTATTTGCCCACCACAGGCAAGCAAATGGCGAGCCTAGGCCCAGGACTGGAAAGACTCAGGTTCAAATTCCTGCTCTGCCACCAATGTTGTTGAGTGACTTGGGACTAATCCATCTTTCCATCTCTCTCAGCCTCAACCTACCTCACAGGAGGATAAAATGGAGGTGTGATCAATCCACACTGCCCTGAGCTACTAGGAGGAAGGGCGGAGTAAAAATAAGATGTGTGTGTGTCTGTGTTAAGTGCTGTCAAGTCACTTCTGACCCTATGAATTAATAACCTCTGAAACGTCCTCTCGCTGACAGCCTTGTGCAGGTCTTGCAAACTGAGGGCCATGGTTGCCTTTATAGAGTCAGTCCATCTCATGTTACAGTAGAAAAGAGCAAGAGTCCAGTAGCACCTTCATGGCTAACAAAGGCTTCTCATATGCGCCTCAGAGAGCATTACGCTCTTGAGAGTCAACCTCTCCCGGTGATCCCTGGCCCAAAGGACGTCCGCCTAGCCTCGACCGGGACCAGGGCTTTTTCCACCCTGGCCCCCACCTGGTGGAACATGCTCCCTATTGAGATCAGGACCCTGTGGGATCTTATTCAGTTCTACAGGGGCTCTCATGCACCCTCCCCCCCCGAGGTTGCTGTCTCTTACCTACTGATAACTGGCCATACATACTGTTAAGTCGCTCGCTTAACAAAGAAGTCGGAGAGTGATTCAGCAAGAATACAACTTTATTCTTCAACTCGAGCACAACTCCAACACGGATCAACATCTGATGGCCAGAACAGCTTTTACATTGCAGCTGTCCTGCTTTTAAACTCTCCCGGCTAATGTAGCCATGCCTACTGTACAATTACCAACCAATAAGGTTGTATGTATAATGACCAATCACGGACGTTCCCGCTCAGGAAGCTTGCTGACAAGTGATTGGTTGGTTCTTCCTGGGCTATCAATGCAATTGGATGGATTTGGATCCTAGCCCAGGACGAAGCTTAACATGACATTTCAATTTGATGTTTTCATCACACATTATGCATTCAATGGCAGCTTATTGAATACATTACACATACATAACTGGCCTCCATCAGTGGGCTGGACTCTCCCTATGGCAAGCATGACTACTGATTTTATATGTTTTAATGTGTTTTAGATTTTATTGTATTTATTGAAATGTTGTGACCCGCCCTGAGCCCGTTTACGGGATGGGCGGGATATACACGTCAAAAATAAATAAATAACTAAATAAAATTTGTGGCAGGGGATGAACTTTCGTGAGTCACTGCTCACTTCTTCACTGACTTCTTCAGAGTATGAAATTTCCTGAGCACTTATGAAAGCTCATACCACAAATTTTGTTAATCTTTAAGGTGCTACTGGACTCCCGCTCTTTTCTACTGGCTACCAACAGACTAACACAGCTACCCGTCTTAATCTGTCTCATGTTAGGTCTTCCGCTTTTCCTGCTTCCTTCACCTTTTCCTGGCATTACTGCCTTTCCCAGTGACTCTTGTCTTCTCATCATGTGACCAAAATACAATCGCCTCAGTTGAACCACTTTAGCTTCTAGGAAGTTCTAGGGAGTTCTAGGAAGAGTTCAGGCTTGATTTGATCTAGAAAAACAAGATAGAGCAGATAATATTGGGCTAGATGGACCAATAACTTGACTTACTGATCTGCTCCATGTGTTTAGACAAAGGCCTTTTGTCACTGTGACACCAACAAAAGAAACACTACCGGGGAATTTGGCAACCTGAAGGAAAAGGTTGCATTTTCACCTTTCATCCTTCAACGCAGAAGCTGTACATGGGCGAGACACAAAGGTATGATTAAAGCAAACAAACAGAATGGAAGTGTTTTTGTGGGAGGACAAATATTGTTCAAATTACAGAGCCCTCTGAAGCACGCTCCCGTCTGCAACCAGCGTTTGAGAGCTGAGACACGCCGAGGTTCCGCCGAGGAAATGTTAACAGCAGTGCGGTGGGATGGTACAGCATCCTGTACAAATGAAGCAAGTGAGGAGGCCGTGCCAAACATTACACCCTCCCGCGATTCGATTTCCTGGTCTAACCGGCACCTCTTAGCAGCAACCCAACCTAACACCTGGCTTGGTCCGCGGCGGCGACGCGCCGTCGTCTCTACAGTGGTAACAATTTGGAAGCAGGATGCTAAACAAGATATATACATGATGTCAAATATTGGCTGCGCACTTCTAAGCCAATCACTTCTAAATAAATTAACCATGGCACTGCCTAATATCATCCACCTGCTTTCTTCCTTGTGTTGTTCCAGACCCTACCTGAACCCCCCTTTGATTAAATGTCAGACGCATGCCTTTTGCCTGCAGATCTCACTGAAGGCGGATAACAGAAAGGTTCCTCCTGTGACTCCATAAAACTGAAATAAATTCCACTGGCATCTTGTAAATTTTTATTTTCTACAATGACTGCAGGCCCCATCTGCGACCCAGCTGTTATTAGAAGGGAAAGCGTTGGCCCTTCTGCATTACAAAACAGCATAGAACAGTAATTGCCAGTGGAAGAGATTAAGTGTAGACACTAAAAATGTTTACTCGCAATGAATATGCATAACGATGGGTAGGAAACAGCACTGGAAGATTAAAACGGGAGAAGGGTTTGTTTACAAGCCTGGGAGAAAAAAAAAAAGAGAGTGGAATGTCAGTTGGCCCCGAGCCTGAAATAGGAACGAAAAACCTTTGGGCAAGGCATTAGGGAGAAAAACAGATGGTTTGTGAACCTTTTATTAGATAGAAAAATCATTAATCAAGCCCAGGCTGGAAATGGCAGGGTTTTGGGGGGTAGTTCATATTTGAGTTTATTTTTTTCCTTAAAGCGACAGCGCGCCTTTCCCCTCTCCACCTACCCCTTTGTCGTTTGTCGTGCGCAAGCGACATATAGGCAATATCGAGCCTTTCCCGATACATGCATTTTATTTTAACATTCCGCCTCGGAAGCATATCTAACTCGAAGCCCCGGCTAGAACGCCAAGCTGTTTTGCAAAGGAAATCCCTCAGTAGGGTCTCATGTTTCAGCACCTGTTTTGCCTGTACAGCAAAGCAGCTTTTTTTTAAAAAAAAAGAAGAACAGAAAGAAAGAAGGGAGGAAAGAGGGGTAGTGGGAAATATATTTTCCTGTTGTGTTGTGTGTGTGTGTTTTTTTAATGGCTGTTTCATTTTAGAGGGCAGCGAAGGCCTGCGAACCATCTTGTGCAGGGAAAGACAGCTGTGGCTACACCAGGGCCTTCTCTTTGTTCTGTTGCAAAATATACAACAGTCAGGAGGTCTGGAAATGTGAGGACATATGCCTAGCAGTCATCGCTGCAACCAAGGGCTTGAAAAGATTCTCTTACATGCCAAGAAAACCAAACATGTGTGCACAGGGGATCCCGGGGGCAAGGGGCCATGACCTTTGAACTCCGGGTGCCTCTTTCTTTCCCCTTTCCCATAATCCTAGTTCTGACTGAGGTGGTAAGCCTGGGTCTGGGCTGCTTCTGTTTAGATTGCATCGACGGGCTCCGTAACTGGATGCTCTCTGGACAAAAATCGTCCTTCGCACCCAGAAATCCTGCGTGTCAGGAAGACGGCTAGAACTTTCCCTGTAGGTTTCTACGTGCTGGTAATTTTTTAGTACAGAAGGACATTCAAACAGGGGAGCCCACATGCGCCGCTCTACTGTGATGCCTGTTCACTTACCATCTCAACCTTGAAAATAACTTCAAAATGATTCTATAATGGAAATATGTTAAAGGAAGCGTCTGTGTGCTGCAGATCTCTCCAAAATATGAGATTCTATTATATTTGCAACCCGACTTTCCTCCAAGGGACTTGGAACGTGGGTTCTGTTGCCTTAATTTGCCCTACCTATCCCCAGTGCAGAAGGAGGAACAGGTAACATTGGTTTAAGAACTGGTGGTAACATAAGAACATAAGAGAAGCCATTGCTGGATCAGGGCAATGGCCCATCCAGTCCAACACTCTGCCACACAGTGGCCAAAAATACCAGGTGCCATCAGGAGGTCCAGCAGTGGGGCCAGGACACTAGAAGCCCTCCCACTGTTTCCCCCCAAGCACCAAGAATACAGAGCATCACTCACAGCAGACTGAGAGTTCCTATCTATACCTTGTGGCTAACAGCCACTGATGGACCTCTGCTTCATATGTTTATCTAATTCCCTCTTGAAGCCGCTAGGGCTGCCAAGTGGGGGCGGGAAACCCCCCGCTTTGCAGATCATCGGGGGGAAAACCATATGGTTTCCCCCCCGATGATCTGGGCCACGCCCCCAACGTGAGCGACGTAGCACGTCACTTCCTGTGATGTGTTGGTGGCGCGCGCGCACGTCCTGGGAGAGCTCCCGGAGCCCAGCAAGGCTCCCCCGCCGGCAAGGGTAAGTACACTTGGCAACCCTAGAAGCCGCCCATGCTTGTAGCCACCGCCACCTCCTGTGGCAGTGAATTCCAAGTGTTAATCACTCTTTGGGTGAAGAAGTACTTCCTTTTATCTGTTCTAACCCATTGTTCTAAGCAATTTCATGGAGTGCCCACGAGTTCTTGTATTGTGAGGGCTGCTAGGCCTCCCTTGGCAGCGCTCATTGCCTGCCACTGCTCCAAGTTCCAGGGGAAAGTCAGAAATGACGTCATGTAGCTCTAGGAAGGGCCAGAAACGAACCATACAGTTTCCGGTGATTCCTAGAGCTACCCAACATCAGGGGGAATCCCAGAGGCAAGTTCTGTCACTCTGGTACACTGGGCAGTTGGCCCCGCCCTCTCATGGACTGGGCGTTCAGCCTCTTCGGCCCTTGCTGGCCTTCTCTTTCATCTGATATAGGACCTCTCTTCTTCTTCTTCTCTCTCTTACCTGGGCATGGAGTTGTAGCGAGTTAAGCTTTTTGGAACCACGGTGGACTAACAGTGAAAACAAAAGGAAACACACTTTTAAAAATAAAAGTGTTTTAATAGGAAATAAGTAAACAGTGTCTCAGAGCTACCTTTTCTCAGAGCTTCAATTTCTCTATAGCTTACAAGGAGGAGGAGGAGCAGGAGAAGTTTTATACCCCATTTTTCTCTGTCCTAAGAGCGGCTTACAATCTCCTTCCTTTCCTCTCCCCAAAATAGGCACTTTGTGAGGTAGGTGTGGCTGAGAGAGTTCTGAGAGGACGGTGACTGACCCACAGTCACCCAGAAGGTTGCATGTGAAGGAGGAAGAAGAAGAAGAACATTCCTCTGCATGAAGTCTGCAGGGTAACCTTGGGCCAGTCACAGTCCTCCCAGAACTCTCTCAGCCCCACCTACCTCACAAGTTGCCTGTTGTGGGGAGGGGAAGAGAAGGGATTGTAAGCCACTTTGAGACACATGAGGCCTGCTGGGTGACCTTGGGCTAGTCACAGTTCTCTCAGAGCTGTCTCAGCCCCACCTACCTCACAAGGAGCCTGTTGTGGGGAGGGGAAAGGAAGGAGATTGTAAGCCGCTCTGAGACTCCTTAGGACAGAGAAAAATGGGGTATAAAAACCATCCATTCTCCTCCTCCTCCTTGTATGTTATAGAGAAATGGAAGGAAAAGGTAGCTCTGAGACACTGTTTACTTATTTCCTATTAAAACACTTTTATTTTAAAAAGTGTTTCCTTTTGTTTTTTTAAATTTGTTATAGTTTTAAAATAAGAGAGAAGAAGAAGAGATTGGATTTATACCCCACCCTTCACTACCCAAAGGACTCTCAGAGCGGCTTACAAACTCTTTTCCCTTCCTCTCCCCACAACAGACACCCTGTGAGGTAGGTGGGGCTGAGAGAGCTCTGACAGAAACTGCTCTTTTTCAAGGACAACTGTGCAAGAACTATGGCTTGCCCAAGGTCATCCAGCACGTGCAAGTGGAGGAGTGGGGAATCAAACCCGGCTCTCCCAGATTAGAGTCCGCGCACTTAACCACTACACCAAACTGGTTTGAATGGTTTAATGGTTTGAAATTCAAAACTCAGCCACTTTGAGTCCGTTTAAGGTAGAGAAAAGCAGGGTATAATCAGGGCTATTTTGGG
>NW_015166432.1:497318-498035 GCF_001447785.1 Gekko japonicus | reverse complement strand
TAATAGGCCACACCCAACAGCAGAAACTCATTAGGATTGGCTACAATAGGGGTGTGTGGCCTAACATGCAAAGGAGTTCCTGCTACAAAAAAAGCCCTGGGTTTTGACAACAGACAAGGTAAACAGAATAAGAAGCTAAAGGTGGGTGTGGCTGGATGACCAGACCTGATAACATGGGGGTGCGGCCTAAAGTGCTAATGAGCGGTGCTGTCAGGGGTGTGGCCTAATAGGCTAATGAACATAAGAACATAAGAACATAAGAGACGCCAATGTTGGATCAGGCCAAAGGCCCATCCAGTCCAACACTCTGTGTCACACAGTGGCCAGAAATACCAGTGCCATCAGGAGGTCCAGCAGTGGGGCCAGGACATTAGAAGCCCTCCCACTGTTGACCCCCCCAAGCACCAAGAAGACAGAGCATCACTTGCCCCAGAGCCCCTAGCTATACCTTGTGGCTAATAGCCACTGATGGACCTCTGCTCCATATGCTTATCTAATTCCCTTTTGAAGCCATCCATGCTTGTAGCACCCACCACTTCCTGTGGCAGTGAATTCCAAGTGTTAATCACTCTTTGGGTGAAGAAGGACGTCCTTTTATCCGTTCTAACCCGACCGCTCTGCAGTTTCATGGAGTGCCCACAAGTTCTTGTATTGTGAGAAAGGGAGAAAAGTACCTCTTTCTTTACCTGCTCTTTCCCATGCATAATCTTATAAACC
>NW_015166432.1:497027-497268 GCF_001447785.1 Gekko japonicus | reverse complement strand
TCATAGGGAAAGTGTTCCAACCCTTTTATCATTCGAGTTGCCCTTTTCTGCACTTTTTCCAAAGCTATAATATCCTTTTTAAGGTGTGGTGCCCAGAACTGCACACAGTATTCCAAATGAGGTCTCACCATTGATTTATATAGGGGCATTATTATATTGGCTGATCTGTTTTCAATACCCTTCCTAATAATCCCCAGCATAGCATTGGCCTTCTTTATTGCAGTCACACACTGTCTCGACA
>NW_015166432.1:474060-493803 GCF_001447785.1 Gekko japonicus | reverse complement strand
TGCCTCTGGCAAGGTGCTTCCTTAAATAGAGGCCTCCCCCAGCAGAGGTCAGGCAGCAGCTATTCAAATTCAAATTCACCCAGGCACTCAATCACAGGCAAAACAATGCCCCTTCCACTTCCTCTCAATTACAGGCAATCCCAGTCAAACAATGCCCGTTCCTCTCCCACACTCAATCAGCCAGGACTCTGCAAGAACTCTAAGTGCTTCCACACACTGCTAAACACAGTTTTCCCACAAAATATCCTTAGCTGAATTCTCTCAGCTGAAAGCAAGTAAAAGAAACCCACTCACCTCTCTCACTGCTCTCTCTCCTGCTCCTGCTCAGAGCTCAGCTGGTCTCCTCTGCCTCTGGCAAGGTGTTTCCTTAAATAGAGGCCTCCCCCAGCAGAGGTCAGGCAGCAGCTATTCAAATTCAAATTCACCCAGGCACTCAATCACAGGCAAAACAATGCCCCTTCCACTTCCTCTCAATTACAGGCAATCCCAGTCAAACAATGCCCGTTCCTCTCCCACACTCAATCAGCCAGGACTCTGCAAGAACTCTAAGTGCTTCCACACACTGCTAAACACAGTTTTCCCACAAAATATCCTTAGCTGAATTCTCTCAGCTGAAAGCAAGTAAAAGAAACCCACTCACCTCTCTCACAGCTCTCTCTCCTGCTCTTGCTCAGAGCTCAGCTGGTCTCCCAATGCGTTTCTGCTGTTGGGTGTGGCCTATTATGCTAATGAGTTCCTGCTGGGCTTTTTCTACAAAAAGAGCCCTGGACCGTATAATAACTATCCCTGCTTATTCTTCTTCTTGTACGCTATAGAGAAACGGTAGGGAACGGCAGCTTTGAGACACTGTTTACTTATTTCCTATGAAAATACTTGTATTTTTAAAAAAGCAGAAACCATGAAGATGGTCATAGGATCACCCAAGCATGTATATAAAGAGCAAATTAAACTTTCATTGGATTTTCAGATATGCCAGAAAGCCAATTCACACTTTATGACCAAATGCTTATTGTCTCTTTCTCAGTATGAGCCATGCAATATACGACACTGGAACTAATGCAACAATCGCAGAAACAGCTTAGGGTGTATCGACACTGGCGGTGCCCAATATCCCCTCTGTTTTGAGCACAGATCATTCTCGAATTACGAGCAGCTCCCTTGAACAGGACAAAATTCAAAATTAAATCACAAATTGTACCACAAATGATCTGTGTGTGCACATTCCCTTGTTTTGCGTGTTTATTGATGCAGTTATGTATCTACTTCATTTGTGCTCCCCTTTTCTCTTCAGTGGTGACCTGAAATGGCTTATAACAGTCTTCCCTTCTCCATTTTATCTCTATGTGCTCGGTTAGGCTGGGGGGGGGGGACTGGCCCAGGGTCACCCAGCAATCTTCTGTGGCGAAGTGGGAACTCGAACTTGGGTCTCCCCAATCCTAGTCCAGCAATCCAACCACTACACCACACTGCTTCCCCGTCTCTCGTTCATCAACAAAAACACAAAAACAAATAAAAAGTTGTCCTTACCATCCTGTGTTGGACAGGCTGCAACCCTAAGGACACTTTCCTGGGAGGAAGCTCCATTGAATAACATGGGACTCGCTTCTAAGTAGACTTGCTTAGGATTGCTCCTTTAGTGTTTGTTGATTAGAGTACTTGTGTATGATGGCACATGGACGTTCATAGACTGTTTCCTGTATACTCGGCCTATGACCCATATCTACAGACATTGTTTTTAATGGCAAAAAGAGAAATCTTAACCCTGCTGGGTGTGGTTTAGAATCATAGAATCACAGAGCATCTAGTCCAACCCCCTGCTCAATGCAGGATGAGCATTAAGGGAACACTGGATAAAGCTCTGTGGCTTGTCTTTCGAGTTTTCCAGCCTCGTATTTTTGTGTCTTTCCTGAGAATGCCTGTTTGTGTTCACTGGATCACATAGACACGTCTTCTTCTGGAAAGTATAATTCCATCCAGTAAGCCTGATGGCATTGGCTGCTCAATACCACCAACTGCACATATACTCTAACGTGGCTGAAAGTAAATGGTAGATGGCCAGCCCACTGATGACTTTGTGGCATATCTAATCTAAGAAAGCTGGGGAATTGTGAGTATGGGTCAACACTCGGAGTCTCAGAGTGGCTTACAAACTCCCTTCCCTTCCCCTCGCCACAACAGACACCCTGTGAGGTAGATGGGGTTGAGAGAGGTCTGACAGAAACTCCTCTTTTTCAAGAACAGCTATGCCAGAACTATGGCTTGCCCAAGGTCATCCAGCAGCTGCAAGTGGAGGAGTGGGGAGTCAAACCCGGTTCTCCCAGATTAGAGTTCACATACTTAACCACTACACCAAACAACTGCTCCTTGGCCAGCCACCATTCTGAAGCTACAGCTACATATATACAAACACTGTCCCAAATGCCATGAGCAGATCACAAGGCATGAAATACCTATGAAAGAAGTATGACTGTATGAAGTACTTGACAGTGAAAAGGCACTATAAATGAGGCAAGTCTGATTTTTGCAAGTCTGTTTAGTAAACATCAAGTCATTCCTGTTCTACTCTACAAACATAAAATTTAAGTCCAGTAGCACCTTTGAGACAAACAAAATCTTCCAGGGTACAAGCTTTTGTGAGCTCAATTTGCCAAGTACATGACATCACCGGAAGTGTGTCATAAGGCCACACACCCCGCCCCCAACGGTCCTGGCCGCCGCCGCCAGCCTTGCAGCTCCACTGCCGAGCCCCATGAGGGGCCCGGTGGTGGACCTGCAAGGCCGGCGGGAGTGCAAGAAAGCCCCGCGAAGGCCCTCCCTGGCCCCAGGCAGGCAGGGGTGGGGAGAGGCAGGGAGGAAGCAACTTACCCTCTCTCTTCCCCTGCCTCCTCCTGGCTGAATGAGGGCCGGAAGCGGGGCGGCCGGAAGCAGGGGGCGGGGCTTCATCATGTGCCCGCCCCCCGTACCTCACCCGGGGGAACTGCGATCCCCCCCCGAAATGACCTCTGGGTAAACTTACATTTATTTGAGTAGATCCAGTTCACATTCAGTTTGCAGTCAAAACAAGAGAGAGAAGCCTAATTGAAAAAGTACTTTCCCTGTCACAAATGGCCACTTGTCCGGCATTATGTGTGTGGGAGTATGAGGGCATCGTATCTACAGGAGAGACCTGCAGAGACATGTGTCTCCATGGAAGGATCAGGTGAAGTGAGTGAGAGGAGAGAGAGAGAGAGAGAGAGAGAGAGAGAGAGTGAGTGGAGGGGTCAGAGGACATCTTCCAGGTTATGACAGTTAGAGGCATCCCATCCAAGGAGATAACACCTATGCACCCTTAGAGTGATGTAGTGCCTCCTCCCAGTATCAAGGCATGCTGAGTCACTCCAACAGATTAGATGTGCAGCAATCGCTTGGTCTGCTGAACCTGTTTGACCTCGGTTTTTCCCAGAACTGAGCATGCACAAAGATGCTGGTGATTCAAACTGATCAGCAGCCATTAGCATCACTAAAGAGTACTTAGAGATGAACACCAATGGGTAGGACTTTTATTGCCGCACAGTGTTTATAGATGACTGATTTATATGATTTGTGGGTGATCTGATTGTCTATTAAAAATCACCTGCTGAGCAGAGCAGTTACACAGCAGGGACTGCTGTGGGGTGTGTGTGTGTGTGTGTAAAAGTGCCATCAAGTTGCAGCTGACTTATTGAGACCCTGTAGAGTTTTCAAAGCAAGACACAAACAGAGGTGAGGTGCCATTGCCTGCCTCTACATAATGACCCTGGAATTCCTTGGTGGTCCCCCATCCACGTACTAACCAGGACCAACCCTGCTTAGCTTCTGAGATCTGATGAGATCCAGCTAGCCTGGGCCATTCAGGCCAGAGTGTGATGAGCAGAGATGATTTGCCATTGCCCTCCTCTATACTGCAACCGTGGACTTTTTTTTAGCGGTCTCCCATCCAAGTACTAACCAGAGCCAACCCTGCTTAGCTTCCAAGATGTTGACGGGATTGGGTCTACCCTGAGCTATCCAGGTCAGGACACTGATGGGTAATAGAACTCAATCCAGTTGTTTGAGAATGCACAATCATGAAAACCAGTTGTGCTTTATTGTATGATTCAAAAGGAATACTGCGAAGCAGCCTGCCGAACAATCGCCAACAGATTGACGAATCATGAAACTCATTGTTGAAAAATCAGGTCTCTGTTCGTAACTGGCAAACAGGACACAAACCCAACTGGTGGGTGTTCAGGTCTCCCTCCAAAGAATTTGCAGTCTAGACTCAATGAACACTGATTCAGCCAGGCAAAACGGGCAAGGCTTGAATAGAAGACAAGCCAGCTTTCGGCCTGATTAGCATGTCTGATACACCTTTTTTACATTTTGTTTTTAATGCACAGCAAAGATGAGGGATGGGGAGAACAGTGTCAGAACATGCCTGGGCAAATCATTTCTGATCCAATTTGGAATGTTCGAGCATTTTTTTTTGTCATGCTGCCCACATCCTAGAAAATACTTTGAAAAGCAGTCAGACTAAGGGCCAATCTGCATCTAGCATTTGCTCTGCTGTTTTACCAAACCCACGCGGGAACAGAATATGATTTTGAGCCACATCTTTTTCTGTTCCAGTGTGGGTTTGGTAAAACAGCAGAGCAAATGCTAGATGCAGTTTAGGCCTAAAATTTAATGATGAAGAGAAGAGAGAGAAGAGAAGAAGAGATTGGATTTATTAGTTGCTGTAGATTTTCCGGGTTCTGTGGCCGTGGTCTTGGCATTGTAGAACCTGATGTTTCGCCAGTAACTGTGACTGGCACCCTCAGAGGAATAACACAGAAAGATAGAGTACTCTCTGTGTCAAAGTGAGACGAAAATGGTAGGCAGGTAATTTATATCTACTCCAGGAGGTGGGGTAGGGTTAAGTCATTATCTTATTGGAGTTCCCCAGGCTATGAACATGCTAATGGAGGAGCTTTCCTGAGGAGGTTCCTTTGTATATGGATTGTTTCCTGAGGAGGTTTCCTGTTTCCTGAGGAGGTTCTTTTGTATGTGGATTGGCTGTTGAAATTCTAATTTATTTGTAGTGCTATTGTCAGATGTAGAGCACTACAGATAAGATTAGAATTCCCCTTCCCACAACAGACACCCTGTGAGGTAGGTGGGGCCGAGAGAGCTCTCCCGAGAGCTGTCCTTGAGAGAACAGCTCTGAAAGAACTTATGACTGACCCAAGGTCACCCCAGCAGCTGCATGTGGAGGAGTGGGGAATCAAACCCAGTTCTCCTAGATGAGAGTCCGCATTCCTAACCACTACAACAAACCGATCTGTAATAGGGACAAATACTGGCACGTGTACCAAACCTGATCATCACAGCAAAGCCACAGTGAATTCCATTTGGGGCAGGAAAAAAAATAGTTGTATGGATTGGAATATGCTGTAGCACAGATAGACTTTGGGATGTGGTCAGAAAGACTTAGGTTTGAATCTTTGTTCAGCTACATGACAGGCTATGGGCAAGTCATTATTTTATTTTATTTTTTTAAAAAAATATTTCTTATTTTGCCTTTTTCCCATGACAATTCAACCCAGGTATCCCACAGTCTGATCTCCTTCCTTGGATTGTTTGGAAGAAAAGATAGATTAACCTGGAGGCATGCAGTGATGAGGTCCTTGAAGGAAGGAGAGGGTTGAATGATTTTGGA
This sequence comes from Gekko japonicus, assembly GCF_001447785.1. NCBI lineage: Eukaryota > Metazoa > Chordata > Lepidosauria > Squamata > Gekkonidae > Gekko > Gekko japonicus. The sequence continues at coordinate 488,108 of NW_015166432.1, read as the reverse complement.
GAATTTATATTCTGCCTCTCCATAGGCCTACTTAAGGCAGGTTGTGGGGTATAAACAATGCAATAAAATTATAAAAAAACAATAGCGTAAGGATGATCAATAATAAACAAACCTTAGAAAAAAGTTATAAAAACAAACATGAAACAGCATAAAACAATATTCAGCTCCCTAAAGTGATATCCATAAACAGAGTAAGGAGTAGGGTTGCCAATTCCAGGTTGGGAAATTCCTGGAGGTTTGGGGACTCTGAGCTTTTAATCGGTCTGCCTTCACAATACATCGATGAAGCGGTCTAAAGATTGTTCTGGTGGGTAGCCATGTTAGCCCCGTAGCAGCAAAATGAAACAGCTACCTTCAAGACTAACAAAATGTGTTCACGAAAGCTTATGCTGAAATTAATTTTTGCGGAGGTGCCAGCGGACTCCTGTTTTTCCAACGTGTTCTTCAGTTCCTCTTAATTTTTGCTTCGAAAGGAAGGTCAAGGTTTTTAGAAATGCAGATCCAAACGAACCCTACGAGCATCCCTGTCGAGACCACACAACTTAACTGCAGGCTTAAAATCCGAGTCTCCTGCATTCCTTTGCCGAGTGGGTGCTATCCCTCCCATCCTTCCCCCTCTCTCGATCTCGCTTTGAATGGTGGTTTTTTGCCGAGTAAAAGAAAGGGGATAGTACTCCTACTCCTAAAATTAGACAAGAAGAGAGACAACGAGAGGAGGTGGAGGGAAGGAAGAGGCAAAGGGGTTAGACATCAAGATTGTAATTACCCTGGAGGAGCTGCCTACACATTTCCTAATTTCTTTTAAATTTGAACGCCAAGATGAACTTTGCAAAACATATGAGCTTCGTCAGAAATGGAGCCAGGAAGGGGGGGGGGGAGGCAGAGCCTGAAGTGAGCACAGCCTGAACTTTCGTAAGAAAGACTCGCTCTGATTGCTAGCGCTGTCTATATAGCGGCACATCATTAATAACAGTGATCAAAAGAGAGAGAATGTTTTAGCAGCTGCATTGAATTATTAGAGACATTGGGATTTTTTTTTTGTTTAAAAAAATCATACCATAGAAAAACACACTTCCCTGGATTCAAGTTTAGGTTAGGGATAACCACCAACGCCCCCCAAAAGTAGGGAAATAGCTAGGACTTAGGGTTGCCAGCTATGGGTTGGGAAATCCCTGGGATTTTGAAGGTGGAGCCTAGGAAGGGTGGTGTTTGGAGAGGGGAGGGTGGTGTTTGGGGAGGGGAGGGGTCTCAGCAGGGTATAATGCTATAGAGATCAGCCTCCAAAGGAGCCATTTCCTCCCGGGGAACTTCATAAGAACATAAGAGACGCCAATGTTGGATCAAGCCAAAGGCCCATCCAGTCCAACACTGTGTCACACAGTGGCCAGAAATACCAGGTGCCATCAGGAGGTCCACCAGTGGGGCCAGGACATTAGAAGCCCTCCCACTGTTGACCCCCCCCCAAGCACCAAGATGACAGAGCATCTTTTGCCCCAGAGCCCCTATCTATACCTTGTGGCTAATAGCCACTGATGGACCTCTGCTCCATATGCTTATCTAATTCCTTTTTGAAGCCGTCCATGCTTGTAGCTGCCACCACTTCCTGTGGCAGTGAATTCCATGTGTTAATCACTCTTTGGGTGAAGAAGTACTTCCTTTTATTCGTTCTAACCCGACCGCTCAGCAATTTCATGGAGTGCCCACGAGTTCTTATATTGTGAGAAAGGGAGAAAAGTACTTCTTTCCCTACCTGCTCTATCCCATGCATAATCTTATAAACCTCGATCATGTAACCCCTACAGTCGTCGTTTCTCCAAGCTAAAGATACCTAAATGCTTTAACCTTTCCTCATAGGGAAAGTGTTCCAACCCTTTTATCATTCGAGTTGCCCTTTTCTGCACTTTTTCCAAAGCTATAATATCCTTTTTAAGGTGTGGTGACCAGAACTACACACAGTATTCCAAATGAGGTCGCACCATTGATTTATATAGGGGCATTATGATATTGGCTGATCTGTTTACAATACCCTTCCTAATAATCCCCAGCATAGCATTGGCCTTCTTTATTGCAGTCACACACTGTCTCGACATTTTCAGTGAGTTATCCACTACAACTCCAAGATCTCTCTCTTGATCAGTCTCTGCCAGTTCAGACCCCATCAATGTGAGAGAATTGCCCATTTATACTCACTCTCTGTTTTCTATTAATTAGCCAGTTTTTGATCCATAAAAGGACTTGTCCTTCTATCCCATGATTTTTGAGCTTACTTAGGAGCCTTTGATGAGGAACTTTATCAAAAGCTTTCTGGAAGTCAAGTTAAACAATATCTATTGGATCCCCCATGTCCACATGTTTGTTCACCCCCTCAAAGAACACTAACAGGTTAGTGAGACAAGATCTTCCCTTATAGAAACCGTGCTGAGTCTGCCTCAGTAGGTTTTGTTCATCTATGTGCCTACTAATTTTTCCTTAATCATGGTTTCCACCAATTTACCCGGAATCTATGTCAGACTGACTGGCCTGTAATTTCCCGGATCTCCTCTGGAACCCTTTTTAAAGATGGGAGTGACATTAGCTACCTTCCAGTCCTCAGGAATGGAGGCAGATTTTAAGGAAAGATATTTTTGTGAGGAGATCCAGAAGTTCACATTTGAGTTCTTTCAGAACTCTTGGATGTATGCCCTCTGGGCCTGGTGATTTATCAGTTTTTAAGTTGTCTATCGGTTTTAGGACCTCCTCTCAGGTCTTTCAACACCCCTCCTGAAATCAGCGGTTCTGGAGTGGGCAAGCACTTCTCATCTTCCACAGTGAAGACGGAGGCAAAAAATGCATTTAGCTTCTCAGCCATTTCCCTATCATCCTTCAGTACTCCTTTTACCCCTTGGTCATCCAAGGGCCGCACTGCCTCCCTGGCTGGTTTCCTGCTTCTAATGTATTTGAAGAAAGTTTTATTGTTGGTTTTTATGTTTTTTGCTATATGCTCCTCATATTCCCTTTTTGCCTGTCACCTGAAGATCAGTTTTAATTCCAGGAGATCTCCAGTCCCCACCTGGTGGCTGGCAACTCTAATAGGAGTCCATCCTCCCCAAATGTCGTTATTTCAAATACTTTGGAGAAAAAAGTGGTACATATCTTGTTAGAGAGCAGAGAAAAGCATGGAAGTTTGGCAGCTCTGCTATAATACGATTTAGTAAAAGAGGAGACACATTTGGAAATGCTAACACCTCCCCAAAACGAACATTCATAACAAAATGACACTGAAGAATTATTGTCCGTTTGTGTTGATCTGGCCATTCCTGCACTCAGGATGATCTCTGCTCCTTCAAGTGGCTTCACGGCTTATTCCAGGATATTTTGGAACTCCCGTGGATCATTTACAGCTGTGCTGAATGTGAAGGCTGGTAATTCTGTTCCTCTCCTCACAAATGCAGATGCTCCGGAGATCCAGTTCGGACTGCTTACTCCGGATTGGGAAATTCCTGTCAATTTGGGGTCTGATGCCTGGGGAGTGCATGCTCGGAGGGGATGTGATGTCACACTAGGACTTAGGTTTTTCCTGGACTTGATGGTATACCATAGAGCAGGAGTTCATGGACACCGTGATACCTACAGAGACTGTTCCTGGTGTATCCTCCAAGTGTTTTTAGAACGTGGGTGGGGCTAGGTGGGGCTTTTGCCCAGCAAAGCTTCTGATTTGACTGTGCAGATTCTTTTTTAAAAAATGTTGCTTAGGCAGTGGCTGCCACCACAGCACGAGGATCTCCACTGTCTGACTGAAAGCAAACTGTGGCAGCCATTTCGTGGCTCGCTCTGCCTCCCCGGCAGACATTTTGTGGCTGCGCTCGCCATGCTATATCAGAATCCCAAAGGTGCCTGCAGCCTCAAAAAGCTGCCAGAAGTGACATCATCACATCCGTGGCATCCATGCATCACTTTAGGATTTGGGCAAAAACTCTATGGCAGAGGAGGAGATTTTTACTAAAGAGATTTCGCCTAAATATTGGAGCATTGCCGCAATATCACAACATGATGACATCAGTTCCAGTACTTGCAGGAAGTGATGCAACAACATTGCCAGCAATGTCACCTGGACCTTCCCCCTGCTCCTGGTATGTCCCCTGCCCCATTCCCTGCCAGTTGCCAGGAGGGACATTAATACCTACAGAGACTGTTCCTGGTGTATCCTCCAAGTGTTTTTAGAACGTGGGTGGGGCTAGGTGGGGCTTTTGCCCAGCAAAGCTTCTGATTTGACTGTGCAGATTCTTTTTTAAAAAATGTTGCTTAGGCAGTGGCTGCCACCACAGCACGAGGATCTCCACTGTCTGACTGAAAGCAAACTGTGGCAGCCATTTCGTGGCTCGCTCTGCCTCCCCGGCAGACATTTTGTGGCTGCGCTCGCCATGCTATATCAGAATCCCAAAGGTGCCTGCAGCCTCAAAAAGCTGCCAGAAGTGACATCATCACATCCGTGGCATCCATGCATCACTTTAGGATTTGGGCAAAAACTCTATGGCAGAGGAGGAGATTTTTACTAAAGAGATTTCGCCTAAATATTGGAGCATTGCCGCAATATCACAACATGATGACATCAGTTCCAGTACTTGCAGGAAGTGATGCAACAACATTGCCAGCAATGTCACCTGGACCTTCCCCCTGCTCCTGGTATGTCCCCTGCCCCATTCCCTGCCAGTTGCCAGGAGGGACATTAGATGAGCTCGTAGAGGATTGGCACAGCTGTCTCTCTGCACCCATCAATGAGATTGCTCCCTAATGTCCTCTGTGCCCTCGCTCTAGCCTTGCACCTTGGTACACCCCGGAGTTGCGGCTAATGAAGCGAGGGCTAAGATGGCTAGAGAGACAGTGGCGGCACATTCATGACAAAACTACAAGAACATCTTATAGGACTTTTATGAGATCCTGTGAGATGGCAGTCAAAGCTGCGAAGAGAGAGTATTATGCAGTTTCGATTGCATCTGTGAGCTCACACCCAGCCGAGTTATTTAGAACGATTTGGTTCATGACTGCTTTGCCACAAGGCAGATCAAATATTAAAGAATTGGATATTGGCTGTGAGGCTTTTGCGAGCTATTTCACAAATAAAGTCTTGTCACTCTGCCGTGACCTCCCTGCCACAGTTGAGGCAGTGAGTGAACTTGAGGTTCCATTCACGTCTTCTAGTCGGGTTATGGATTATTTCAGTCCACTCAGCCTAGATGAAGTTGACAAATTGTAGGGAGCGGTGGCGCAGGCTGTAAAAGCCTGCAATAATGATCGAGTCCCACCGCGGCCGGGGTGAGCTCCCACTCCTTGTCCCAGCTCCCGCCCACCCAGCGGTTCGAAAGCCCTAAGCAAAAAGATAAATGGGTACCTGCTCTTAGAGAGCGGAAGGCACCCTCCTCCTTCCGGCAGATTGGCGTGCAGCAGTGGCGGCGGCTGAGTGGCGGTAGCAGGAGACGGGCGGCAATCCGGCGATCCAGCAAACATGGCGGTGATCCAGCGACGAACAATGAGCGTCCCAGGTGGAGATTGGTCCAAGGGAGCATGGTGGTGGACAACATAGGCGTGGTCGGAGCCAATAAGGACGGAGGCCAGCGCTGCAGCCATCGCGTAGCCGCGTCCGTTGGGAACCACTCCAGAAGAGGTTGCTGCGGAGGTAAGATCTTCGCTGAGACACTGTTGCCGGGGTAGAAAGAGTCCGCCGCGGAATAAAGAACCATAAAAAGAACTACATAAAGAGAAGAACCCCGCTGCTTGCGTGCCTGGTAGGTATTCACCTCCCCCCTTTAAATTGTGGCCCTAGCTAGGCTATAAAATGTCTCTGTAAACCACTCTGAGCCCTCGGGAAGGAGCAGTATATAAATTTAAAAAAATTGCTTTTAACTGTATGCCCCACCATGTGCTGCCCATTGTGGCTAATTAAAGGTGGTCACGATGGGTTTTGAGGTGCCGTAAGGGAGAGGCTGTTAATGGACCTTCCTATGGACCTCCCTATGTGGGAGCACATTCAGTCTGTGCTGAAAGCACTGCACTGGCTGCCGATAGCATAGTGAATTCATTTCAAGGTGCTGGTTCTTACCTTTAAAGCCCTTTATGGTCAGGGTCTGGCATACCTAAGGGACCGCCTTTCCCCACACATTCCCCAGAGAGCACTGCGTTCAGGGTCTCAAAACTGACTGGCCCTCTGGGGCCCTAAAGACACCAGGCTAGCTATAACCAGGGCCAGGGTCTTTTCAGTGGTGGCTCCATACAGGTGGAATGAGCTCCCAGAGCAGGGCCCTGCGGGACCTTCTACACTTCCACAGGGCTGCAGGATAGAGCTCTTCCACCAGGCTTTCAATCAAGGAGTTGCATCACACACCTAAATAGTGAGCCCTGTGCCTCCACCTCATCATCAACAGCCTGTGCCCACCACATAAATAAATTGATCAAGATGAGGTGGTTTGAACATACCGTCATGATGGTTATTGCCACCTTAAGTAATACCATTAGAATTAGACCTACTGTTCTAGCACTTTATGATATAATAATAATATAATAATACTTTCAATTTATTAATCGCTTTCCCCAGTGGGCTCAAAGCGATGTACAGTTACACATTTTAGACAGGGGACTAACAATGTTCATAGGGGATAGGGAAGACAACATATATTCATTTAATTGCACATGCTGTCACTGCATGGTGTAAACGTCTTCTGGCTTGGCTCAGTCATTTTCCGAACAGCTGCTTGTCGACCAGGCTTCAGGACCCATATGTCAAATCGCCACACTGCCACCGCCTGGCTGAAAAGATTCACTGCAGGGATTTTTGTAGCTGAGAAGTTCTTCCACCATTTTCTGAACCTCGACCAGGACATCCCGACTGTCAGCTAACACCCTCCCACAAGGGAGATTGGTGTGCCCACCCTCTCTAAGGAGTGGTTCCCATTTTATCTACTCGCCGAAGCTTTCGAATCGCTGGGTGGACGACGAGTTGGGGACAACAGGCTGGCTGCTCACACCAGCGCAGGGCTCGAACTAACACAGTTCGGATGTTAAGACAGTGGGATATACCCACTGGTGCCACGGCTCCCTGATATTTATTTATTTATTTGGATTTATATCCTGCCCTCCCCTTACGGGCTCAGGGCAGGTTCCAACAATATAAATATAATAAAACAATGTAAAATACAAGACAATCAAAACCACATTAAAACACAATATAAAATAACCATGATAACTGGATTGTTTTATGGTCCAGGGGTCCTTTTGTAGAAAAACAGGCGCAGGAGCTTATTAGCATAACTCATTAGCATAACTTATTTGCATAATCCATACCCCCTGACCAGAAGTGTGTCAGAAGGTGGGAGAGCTTGTACATGAATAAACCTTGGTCTTAAAGGTGCCACTGGACTCTTTGCATTGCTAGCTATTGGGGGGGGGGACACGCAGATCTGCCCTCACAGAGGAGGGAGAGCTTTTACCTAAATAAGCCTTGGTCTTAAAGGTGCCACTGGACTCTTTGCATTGCTAGATATGAGGAGGGGGGACACAGATCTGCCCTCACAGAGGAGGGAGAGCTTTTACCTAAATAAGCCTTGGTCTTAAAGGTGCCACTGAACTCTTTTGCATTGCTAGCTATGGGGGGGGGGGACAACACACAGATTGGCCCTCACAGAGGAGGGCGAGCTTCTACCTGAATAAGCCTTGGTCTTAAAGGGGTTTGTGGAGGCCTTTCCAGGGCCTTGTTCTTAGCATGGGCCTGGAAGGACGGGGGGGAGGGTTGTGGAGGCCTTTCCCGGGCTTGGAAAGGCAGGGGAGGGGAACCACAACTTACCTTCCTTCTTCTTTCTCCTCCCGGGCCAACTGAGGGGAGGGCTGCTGGGAGCAGGGGGCGGGGCTTCTACATGTCCCCACCCCCTGGCCTCCTCTCTGCTGGAGTGTCGCCCCGGTGAGCTCCGGCCCAAAACAATGCCTGGTTTTAACTGTTATTTATGTGTTGAGTTTTATGTAAGCCACCCTGAGCCTGCTTTGGCGGGGAGGGCATGGTATAAACTGAATTAAAAAAATAAAATAAAAATGTACTGGAAGTGACATCATCATGTTGTAATATTGTGGCAACACTCTGGTATTTAGGCAAAATCTCTATAGTAAAAATGTCTTCTACCATAGAGTTTTTGCCCAAATACCAGAGTGTCGCATGGACATCACAGGGTTGATGATGTCACTTCCGGTGCATGCCAGATGTGATGTCACCATGTTGCTGGCAACATAGCCTGGGCCTCCCTCTCCTGGTAAGCTGATTGGTGGCAGGGGGTGGGGCCTGGCAGGGGGAGATCCCCCCTTCACCAGGGGAGCTGGCAACCCTGGATCCCCTGGAGGAAATAGATACTTTGGCAGGAAGATTATGGCATTGTACTCCACTGAAATCCCTGACCTCCCCAGGGTCCACCCACAAACCCTTCTCCCCTACTCCCTGCCCATGTCCGGGGGCGGGGGGACGGACCTGGCAGCCCTACCTGATGTACCGTGCAAGATTCATTTTAAGGAGAAATAGTTTCAAAAAATTGACTATAACACAGGTAGAAGGGCGCACTGTCTCCAGAATCCCGCCTCTTCTGTGGCTTAACTTCGATATTTTATCCAGCCAGCCATAGACATTCTGAGGGCACAAGGAGCCCTGTGCACAGGTTGGGGCAGGAAACAAACAAACTACAAGTACAAGGGATGCTTCTTATTCCTTCTCTTGGACATTTGTTTCCCATTTGTAAGGCAAAACAAACCCTCAGGCATGGCTGGCTTCCATTTCCTGAGGCACGAAGGCTGAATTGATGGCCTCTCATTCGATGTGTGCACATCTGCTTGACTTAGACTCTAGACCTGATAGAGATGGGCTTCCAGTCTTCTGCCCTTTTCAAGCAGTGTGGTTTATGGTAACTTTACAGCAGTTTTGCATTGCAGTAAATCAGTGAGGGAGAAATGGCTTTAACTCGAAGCCAGTTTGCTGTTTTCATTTAAAGGAGGAACCAAGTCCGCTATAAGAACATATGTGGGTTGATTTTGCAATTTTAGATATTCTGCAGTCTAAGTTTCCCCCTGGATCTTCCAAAAAGATTTATGATAAATAGTCCCTAGTTAGGCCAAAGGTTCTTATTTTGCTCTCATAACACAATAGTGGTAGTCATTATGCATTATATGCAGGATCTAAGACACCACCACTGGCAATGTTGACCGTGCTACTAAGGAAAACCTGGAAGTGATGCAGGGCAGCTCTAAGAATTGCCAGAAACTATGATAAAACCATGGAGTTTCTGGCAGTTCCTAGAGGTACTCTAGGCAATGCATATGAAGCATATGGAGCAGAGGTCCATCAGTGGCTATTAGCCACAAGGTATAGATAGGGACTCTGGGGCAAGTGATGCTCTGTCATCTTGGTGCTTGGGGGGGGGTCAACAGTGGGAGGGCTTCTAATGTCCTGGCCCCACTGCTGGACCTCCTGATGGCACTGGTATTTCTGGCCACTGTGGGATACAGAGTGTTGGACTGGATGGGCCTTTGGCCTGATCCAACCTTGGCATCTCTTATGTTCTTATGTTCTTATGGGTGTTCCCTGGAAATGACATTGTGGCGCGAAAGAAATTGCTGCCCCCTTCATTTCCTCGTCCCCAACCTTCCCAGTGGTTGCCACGTACCACCATTTACCCTTCCTCATCGTGACAGAGTATTTATTTATTAAATTTATATCCCGCCCTCCCCAAACGGGCTCAGGGCAGCTAACAAAGAGGCATATGCCATGATTCAACAGCTAAAAACAGAATAAAACAGTCAATCACAAACAAAGTGCCGGTGCTCTAAATAATAAGCTCTTGTCAATCCAAGATGGGATTCCATAAACCAGAGTAGGCCTCAACCACATATGGCAGCCATCTTGCTGCACCCTCACAGTTCAGTCCTAAGCAGAGTTAGACCCTTCTAAGGCCACTGACTTAGGACCACAGCCAATCTTGGGCTTCTTCTTCTTCTTTTTTTTAAGGAGGACTGCCACATTTCCAGGTGGGGCTTCAAAGAAAGAAACATGGGAAACCAGAGACTTCCTCAGAATCTATGGACACTTTTATTTCATCAGGGGCCAGAGTCCATGAGTATTTTAACATCTATGACTTGTTAGAACTAGACAGGTACACAGTGCAGAAGAAGGGTGATTTTAAGTCCAGAACCTACTTGTAACGAACACCTGCCTGAAATAAGCTGAAAATTACACTTTGCTTCCTTCAAGCACTCTGCCATGCTTGCTGTCACGGGAACTAAAGCAGAGATTTTTCAGGATGACTTCAACATGATAAGCTGAAAGGACAGGACCCTTTGGAAGACAGAGGCATCTGGAGTACTTCCACTTGGTGGGGGCACCAGCAGCCCTGTAATATTTAAAAACAAAAAGAGACATTCTCCTGTTATGAATCTTCAAACAAAAACTGACATGTTACAAAATTTAAAAGGCTCCTTTTCAAAAAGTTGTCAGGAGGCCCCTGTCCTGACTGGGTCCTTGAATCTCCATCTCAGCTTTATCCTGAATGAGAAATGATAGTTCCTCTCTATTTGATGCCAGTCAGACCCCATCTGGGTCTAGGACTTGGCCTTGCATTTTAAGAAAGACGCAGATTAATCAGAATGGCATCAGACAAAGGTGATGAAAATAGGGTTGCCAGTCTTCCTAGAGTTTAAATAGGGTTTAAACATTTAAAAGTCCATCAGCATGGTGTAATTTTGGGGGGAAATGTGGAAGTGACATCACACATGCCTCTCTAGGGTTTGCCAGAAACTCTACAGTGAAACCATAGAGGTTTTGGGGCAATTCCTAGAGAGATGTGATATCATTTCTGGCTTTTGCCAGGATCCAATATCATGCTGTTGCAAACAGTCGCCCTCCATGTCTCTCCACCCACCCCACCCCCCGGTTTCCTGCTGGTTGTCAAGCTGGACCTGAAAAAGTCCAGCTTGACAACCAAGGGGAAACAAGTCCTATGAAGAATGATCGAAAGAATTACATGTCTTTAGCCTGAAGAAGAGACCACTGAGGAGAGACATGATTGTCCTCTTCAAATATCTAAAGGACTATTACACAGAAGAAGGCAAAGAATTCTTCTGTGCCACACGATGGGGAAGTTTAGAGCTAATAAGCAAGTGCTGAACATTGGGACAAACTTCCTAATGACAAAAGCAATTTGATAATGAAACCAGTTTCCCATTCTGGCTTTCTCTCACTAGAGAGGGACGAGAGTTGCTACGTCCCCCTGGCCAATGCCGTAGGATTGAGGGACAGAGGGTGCCAGATCCAGGTTGGGAAACTCCTGGAGGTTTGGGGATGGAGCCTGGGGAGAACAGGGACCTCAGTGGGGTACAACGCCATAGAGTCCACCCTCCAATGCCTCCATTTTCTCCAGGGAAACCGAATTTTGTAGTCTGGAGATGAGCTGTAATTCTGGGGGGTCCCCAGGTTCCACTGGGAGACCGGCATCATTGAGTGGGACACTCGTCTGCTCGGAACACTCCAGCTTTGGAGCTTCTATATTGAGCAAGGAGTTGGACTAGATAGGCTAGAAGACATCTTTCCAAGTCTATGATTAGGGTTGCCAAGTGGAACTTACCTTGGCGGCGGGGGACTCCCGGGTGGATCCCAGAGCGCGCACGCCACACACACGTCACCAGGAAGTGGCGTTATGACGCCGGGCACGCTGGGGGCGGGGCCACAACCATACAAGGGAAAACCATAGAGTTTTCCCTTGTATGGCCGTGGCCCCGCCCCCAGCGTGCCCGGCGTGCCCGTGTCACTTCCGGGTGACGCGCACGTCGGGTGATGCGCACGCCAGGGATCGGGCCTCTGGGGTGGGGATTTCCCCGCCCCCCGGGGGAACTTGGGATCCCTATCTATGATTCTGTGCAGATGCTTAGGACCTTTCACTTAGGCACAAACAGAGGTCTACTAATAACTGTTTGGTTGTTAACCTTTTGGTGGGAGAAATCTGTTTACTTACGCGAGTATTACATTCTGTTGGTAGCACTGACAGGACAGACAAGCAGTGAGGCTACAGATGCTAGCAAGAGCACACGGGAGCATTCTCCTATGTCACAACAAATCTTTCATAACGGTCTCCACCCTTTCCTTTTTTTTGAGAGAGAGAGAGAGAGCAAGTATGAAAAATTCAACTCGTGGACAGATAACCCCTTTTTGGAAAAGCTGCATGTCTTGGGAATGGCTTGGAGGAAGCATTCTTGATGAGTTATGAGAGGATTAACACACATCCTGTTTTTTGGTTTTTTTCTTCCCCCATTCAGAATTCACAGGGGCCTTCGGGGAGATTCTGGCTGGCTTCAAGCTCTTTGCTGGCTGACCATGTGTACCTTCTCCAACACTTAGAGGAAACTGGAGCAGTCAAGATCTCCACCCAGGTGGGAATCCCACTGGAAGAATAAGCCCCATTCATAAGGGGTTGTTAAAGCTCTTCCTCGTTACACTCGCTCTCTCAACTCTTTGATCCAGATTTTGTTCTCCAAAGATCCCAGCTGGGTTGTTCTCCCCCCCCCCTCCCTTTTGTCTGTCAAACCAGAATCTGGGGCCTTGTGGAGTTGGAGATGTAATCCCCCAAAGTTCAAATCAAACCCAACGCTCTAAGCCAAAACCTGACAAAAATGCAGCTGTTACGTCGCTTCCCCAAGCATGTGCATTGTGGCTCAGTAGACAACGAAGGATCATGCCGTGCCATAAATTTTATGACAGACAAACAAGCCGAATACCGAGGGGACCTCTTTGGTTTGAACTGGAGAGTATATTTTTTTTAATGAAACAACAACAAAAATCTTACTGGTCTTGAAGGGCCTCCCATTTTAATCATAAAGTGTGATCATTAAAACTGAGCGTTGGATTTTCGTGTGAAGCAGCTAGCTTAGATATAGACAAAAAAATAAACCAGAAACTGTTTTTTTTTTCCTATTTGGGAATGCTGACAATTGTCCATAAATCTTCCGTCCTGTTGATGAATCTGCCTACAAGCCATGAATGAGTTTTCTTGTGCTTTCTGGGATTGCGCAACATTCCAGCCTCTCTGTGCCAAATCCTCCCCATCCTCGTATTTTTGTAAGTGGGCTCTCCCTTTAAAACTGTTTGCAGGTTTCAGTAGAGCCGCTTCCACAACGCAACAAAGCAGAGGCATTTGCGGCGGCGACACAGCAGCCCCATGGTGACTGCCCTCTGCCCCTAGTGGCCGCCATTTCTCCCCTGCACCACCAGAGGGCTTTCCTTCTGAACTGGTAATTAACGTGTGAAGAAGCGCGCATACCTTGACTAAAACTTTGTTGGTCTTAAAAGGGGCCACTGGACTCAAACTTTGTTCTGCTGCTTCAGACCAACATGGCTACCCACCTGAATCTGGTAATTAAGAACATAAGAACATAAGAGATGCCAATGTTGGATCAGGCCAAAGGCCCATCCAGTCCAACACTCTGTATCACACAGTGGCCAAAAATACCAGGTGCCATCAGGAGGTCCACCAGTGGGGCCAGGACATTAGAAGCCCTCCCACTGTTGACCCCCCCCCAAGCACCAAGATGACAGAGCATCACTTGCCCCAGAGTCCCTATCTATACCTTGTGGCTAATAGCCACTGATGGACCTCTGCTCAGTGCTCCATATGCTTATCTAATTCCCTTTTGAAGCCGTCCATGCTTGTAGCTGCCACCACTTCCTGTGGCAGTGAATTCCAAGTGTTAATCATTCTTTGGGTGAAGAAGTACTTCCTCTTATCCGTTCTAACCCGACTGCTCAGCAATTTCATGGAGTGCCCACGAGTTCTTGTATTGTGATGTGTCACTATAGCTCCAGTACCCTTAACTGGGCAAAGGCGCCTCACTATTATTATGTCCCATTCCTTCCCCTTAAGTGCTTTCTGCATTTTTGTATGTGTTCGACTCATCTGCATCAGGGCTATTTTTGGGCACGAATGCACAGGAACGGAGTTCCAGCTGGCTTCAGAGTTGGCCATGGCCACTACAGCCAAAACCTCTGTGTGCGTGGCTAC
>NW_015166432.1:462188-473738 GCF_001447785.1 Gekko japonicus | reverse complement strand
CCTCCCCTCCTCCCTCCCCCCCTTTTGATTCAAAGAACTCCCTCCCAGTTTGCCATTTTCAGATGGTACTATTGGGTTCAGTTTAGCGGACTGCAGTCCAAAGAAAAGACACCTGGAGAACTGCATGTGAGCCAGTTCCCTATTAGTATTTGCAGGAATGTGCATGTGCCAGACTCGATCCTCCTTGTAAAAAGTGAGTGTGTGTGTGTATGGGGGGGGGGGGAACACACCTCTTTTAGTGGGGGGAAGAGGGGAGAACAGATGGATGGAGTTGGTTAATAAATGTTCATAAAGAAAGTGAATGAATCAAGTTGATTTTAATTGATGAACGTGTGAGTGGTACAGAGAAGTGCTAGCCCAATTGAATTATTCTTCTTTACACATGGAAGCCCAGTCTTGTACGTACAGTCAAAGACGAGGGGAGTCATTGTGGTTAGGGGTGAATCATAATACCTCCATGAGGTTACCAACGTGCTGTCCAGTGTCTAGGCAGGGCCGGCTCCTCGAATTTTGGCCAAAGTATCACCCGTCTCTCTCTCTACTTGTGTTCGTATAATCTGAAACAGTCCCTCCGTTTCCCGATGCACATCTGTCTCTTGCGTGCACTGTTACAAGTAGGTCTTAGTGAGCCACTGAAAACTACAGGTGTTTTGCCTTTTAAAGCAGCCCGTCGTTCAAGTCAGGTCCGATCCGGGAGCCTGCAGTGATCGCCTTGCACGGTTCGCTTGTGGACCGTCAGCTCAAGGGTTAAGAGAAGGATGCCTGGCTGAGACTTGGCTGCTCCTCCATCTGCCGTGTACCTTGAAAGCCATTTGTAAATTAATTTTTTACTTGGAATGCACGCTGCCACATACAGTCATCGCCGGGTTCCCACACAGCCAGATTGCCAGGTTGCTTCGACATGTCTCCAGCGACACACTCTGTTCTTACTGATTTCGAAGGCTGGAGAATGAAATCATTAAGTATGTATGTCCATTCTGCTTGTGCGCCTGCCTGCCTTCCCTCCCACCCCACCCCCCGCACCCCGTGCCTTAAACCATAATTATCATCACATACTTTAGTAAACAGTGTTGACACTTGGTTCCGTAACAGCTGTAGTATGTCCACCTGACATGCTCACATCCCAAAGTTCATCTCTTTGGGAAAAAAGGGGAGGGGGGGACAGGAAGCAAATGGACAGGGGGGGCTTGAATAGGCACATGCCTCTGAAACCAAAAGCCGAGTTTCAGATTTATACTGTGACATGAATCCTGTCTACACAGACAGCAGTCCCAACACAGTTCAGCCACGTCCCCCAGGCTTGAGTAGCGAGGTGGCTCGCGCTCTGTTCACAGCGGAAGCCTCAGGTTTCATTTTTGGCATCTGCTGCAAAAGGCCTTGCCTTTGGGAAAATCTCTCCCGGAGCATAAGCGGGGTTGTTTGCCTTCTTCTCTTAAGAAAATTAAAATTTGGAGCCGAGTTAATCCAAACAGCGCGCCAAGAAGGGGTGGATTCTGCAAAATTACACGATGGGAAACAACTCATTTTGTGTGTCATTTCTTTTGCAGGATTTTCAGAAAACAGTTTACCTAATTTGGGGGGGGGGCTATTGTGAGCCGTGGGAGGAAGCAAAGAGGTGGACGGGACACTGATGCCCGATCTTCCGCCCATAGGACATTTCCAGTTCTCCCCAATGACTTCTGAGACTCCAGCCAAATCTGCCCACAAACCTTCAAGCATATAATCAACAGCTGCAGGATAGAATATATAGGAAGTTGAATTCCTGCACATTTTCTGTGTCCCTACCTAAGGGCTGCTGCCAGGTCATAATTTTAATGGACTGATTGTTTCTTTCTGGAGTTCCGTCCCAAGTATGCAAAACGTTCACTGCAGACAGAGCCGGTTCCTAATTTGGGGGCGAATCCTGTCTGGTGCATCTGAATAATCTCCCATCAGTCTTCCACTCAGTCCAACACAACAGCACATGCCTTTTACCATTTCTACTTACATATGTTTTGAATCCTTAAAAAAAAAAAATAGGAAGGCGACGTGGGGATCTGCTCAGCCTTTGGTCATTTGTGGGTCTGGAGGGAATTTTTCCTTTCATTCCTCTCTGCATTCCAGGAATGACAACTCGACTCATGTTTACATGATCACTTATCACAGAATGAAAAATTCCCTGTGTTTTTTTCTCTCTCCTTTGCCTGGGATTCTTGACTCTGTTACAAATCACTCCGGCTCTGGAACATATAAACAGCTTTGCTGCAGTGAGTCGAAAGCCTTTCTACCCCAGGATAGCGGGCTGTGTAAATAATCTCCTGCGCACTGAGTGAGACTCACATGGAAGACTGCGCGAGCGCAACCTCACCCATGGCTTTTCTCATAAATGAGTAGATCCATTATTCCCTCATCATAAAAAAAGTCCCTTCCAAATAATTCATTCGTCTGATCTTTTGCAGAATGTAAAGCAGCCATTAATCATATTACGGGTGAGCACTGATTTTTCAGATTGAGCTAATTAGACCTCATTTGTTTCAGGTGAAAGGAGCTGTATTAACAAACACTGCCCAGTGGCCAGCGCTAGGAATGCGGCGGATAACTTGCCAGTCAGGAGCAATTACGGATTTGACTGTGCACTGCATTATAACTGCTGCCCACTTCCGCGGCTGCGGCGAAGCGTCTGTCAACATTTCCATTACAAAGTCAAATAACATCTTAAAGGGATTTATTACTCAGCCGTAACATTGAGCTGGCTTTTGGCATCTAAGATCAAAGCGATACAGAGCCCAGAGTTCTTTCTTTCTTTCTTTCTTTCTTTCTTTCTTTCTTTCTTTCTTTCTTTCTTTCTTTCTTTCTTTCTTTCTTTCTTTCTTTCTTTCTTTCTTTCTTTCTTTCTCCCCCAAATTACTCAGCATCTTTCAATTTAGACATAACTAGTAGTGAAGATACAGATTTAATTTCACAGAATTATAATGGAATTGATTAAAAAAATAGCACCTTAGCTACATTCTGAAAAATCATGGAGATATAATAAAGGGGAAAAAAAGGTTAACAAAATTAAGACTGGGATCCAGACAAATATAAGAACTTGCAGGTCTTATTGATTTATGTGTAACAGCCCAGTAACACCGTAAAGACTAACAACATTTGTGGCAGGGTATGAGCTTTTGTGAGTCACTGCTCTCTTCTTAACACATGGAATCTCATAGCCTGCCACAAATTCTGTTAGTCTTTAAGGGACTACTGGATTTGAGTTCTTTTTTTACAGTTACAGACAAACATGGCTATCCATCTTGATTTCTGTGAGTTAGTGAAATCCTATGCAGGTCTACTCCAGTCTAAACCCATTTAAATCAATGGGCTTAGACCAGAGTAACTCTGCACAGGATGGTACTGTACATTCTCATAAAATGAGTGAAACTTGAAAGTGCTTCACTTTGAGCTCAGAGGTTAAGAGGCTGAGCTACAGACCAGAAGGTCTGTAGTTTGGCAGTTCGAGACCCTAATGTCACGTGACGGAGTGAGCTCCCATCTCTGGCCCCAGCTCCTGCCAACCTAGCAGTACCACTTTGGTGGGAAGGTAACAGCGTTCTGTGCACCTTGGTGTTTAGTCATGCCAGCCACATGACCACGGAAATGTCTTTGAACAGCGCTGGCTCGTCAGCTTGGAAACGGAGATGAGCACCACCCCCTTGAGTTGGATTCGACGAGCTTTCGAGCAAGAGAAACCTTTGCCTTTTACTAACATAACAAAAATTCTTATGGAATAGATTCAAAATAAAAACACTAGTTACCTTCTGTAGTTAACACAAAGGAGTTAATTTACACTGGAAACCTAACCATAATCACACCATTCTAACTCCATTAAAACCAATAAGAGGATGTAAGTATTTTTAGGGATTTAGTCTTAATCATAGCCAACATATTCCAGACTGGTTTAGTTCTATGAGTGCTAAAAGGCCAGTTGGACTGTCCATCTACTATTCTAAACTGAATGAAAATATGGGGTCAAACTGGAGGAGAGAGGTGGTGATGATACGTAATGAATATAGGTATTCTCTTGTTTTGGGGGGCAGGGCCAGTGTGGGCAATGATTAATTAGAGGTAAATAGGAGGGACCCTCACCTGGATGGCCCAGACTAGCCCCGGCTCATCAGATCTCAGATGTTAAGCAGTATCACCCCCGGTTACTATTTGGATGGAAGACTACCAAGCAAGTCATTACAAAGAGAATATCGTAAATATGTTTCATAGATGGTACTGGACGCCTGATAGATTAGCTAAGTGCCATAAATCTGCTTCTAATAATTGTTGGAAATGCAAAGGAAATGTGGGAACTTTTTTCCACATGTGGTGGCGTTGTAGTAAGGTTCATAGCTATTGGTTAAAGGTACAAAAATAATATCAGAAATTATGGAACAAAATATTCTTTTAACACCTGAAATGGCTTTGTTAAATATAATTCCGGATAGTTTTGTACAAAAAGATGTCTATTTGTTGATTTATGTTTTGACAACCGCTAGGATATTGCTGGCTAAGTTTTGGAAACTAGAAAAAACCCTGACAAGGGAGGAAATAAGGACTAAACTGCTTGAACTGATACAAATGGATAAACTAAATTTGATGTTACAAGGGAAAGACGAATCCATTCATACGACTAGATGGGCAAGAGTGTACAAATGGATAAATAACTCTTGGAAAATGTAGACTCGAATGTATATGATCTTCTATATGTAATACTCTCAAGCGTCTCTATTAGATCGCTCTTCCAAGGATAAGGTTATTAACAAATCTGTACTTAAGTTCTTGGAATTGCTCTTATGGGCTAATCTACATGTTCTAAATGGTACCTATTTGGATGTATCCGGTGGCTCCTTCACTTTCCTGTCAACGTTGTGGGCCAGTACAATCGATTACTTTGCCATACCATCTATATGTAATACTGGACAAAACTGATAAATAAAACTTTAAAAAAGAAGACGAAGACTACCAAGGAAGTCAAGGGTTGCTATGCGGAGACAGGCAATGGCAAATCTCCTTGGAACATTGCTTGCCTTAAAAACTTAAAAAAAAACACCTTACAGGGTTGCCATAAGTCAGCTGTGACGTGACAGCATTGACAACTGGGAGGGAATTAATGGGGAGGGGTGATTCCTACCAGACATTCACAAGAAGGTCAATATGACCTTCCCCTGAACTTCTTTCTGAGCACCTGATAATAAGAATGAAGGTTATCTTTAAACCCTGAGGTTCCATACACATTTGTTTGATTTTTTTTAATCCATGCATTTGTTGAATACTTATTGGAAATTTTAAAAAGAACCATCAGAACATGGGATTATCAATACATTTCGTATGAGTGACGTCCATGAATCAATTATGTGTTGCATAATTCAATGAAGTCTGCATTCTCAGTTTTGGCAAACTAACTCTGTATCGGCTGGATATTAGGAAAAACGTTTTCACGGGCAGAGTGGTTCAAAGGCGGAAACAGCTGCCTAGAGAGGTGGTTAGCTCCCCTTCACTGACAGCTTTCAAGAAGAGGCTGGACAAATAGTTGTCAGAGATGCTTTAGGCTGGCCCTGCATTGGGCAGGGGGTTGGACTAGATGGTCTCTATGACCCCTTCCAACTCCATGATTCTATGATTCTATCACTTGCCTTGAAAACCCTACAGGGTCTCCACAAGTCAGCTGTCACTTGACGGCCCTTTCCACCATGTTTTTGTCTCTTTAAATATCATTATCAATATCTCTTTTTACCCCTTTTGGTTTTATTTTCGGCAGTCTCATTTAATGTTAATAAATAGCAAATTTGCATATTTTCCAGTAAAAAACATGTGTGTGATATTTGTTCATGTCTCGTGGCTCTTAGACATCTGATGTTTCTACTATGTGGCTCTTACATTAAGCAAGTCTGGCCAGCCTTGCCATCGAGCCTACTCTTCAAAGCTACCCTTTTCTCCGGGAAAACTGATTGCAGCACTCTGGAGAGGAATTGTAATTCTGGGAATTCTTCAGGCCCCACTAGAAGGTTGGCAGCACTAACTATATGTGATGCTGTGGATTTGTGATCACACCTCCTGACATGTAATTTAATCTTTAAGAGTAGCTGGGGGAGGCCATAGTTATTGTTTCCAGTGTCTGGGAGGGGCCTAGCAATCTCCCAGAATTTTAACGGATATCCAACTGCAGAGATCAGTTCCCCGGGGGAACACATGGAATTACACATGGAATTCATTGCCACAGGTTGTGGTGGCGGCTACAAGCATGGATGGCTTCAAAAGGGAATTAGATAAGCATATGGAGCAGAGGTCCATCCGTGGCTATTAGCCACAAGGTATAGATAGGGGCTCTGGGGCAAGTGATGCTCTGACTTCTTGGTGCTTGGGGGGGGGGGTCAACAGTGGGAGGGCTTCTAATGTCCTGGCCCCACTGGTGGACCTCCTGATGGCACTGGTATTTCTGGCCACTGTGTGACACAGAGTGTTGGACTGGATGGGCCTGTTCTTAAATGGCAGCTTGGAGGGTGGACTCCATGACATTATACTCTACTGTGGTTCCTTTCCTCCCCAAACCCTGCTGGCCCCAGGCTCCACCCTCCAGATCTCCACGGATTTCCAAACCTGGAGTGGGCAAGCCTAGTGCAGTCAACAGGTTTTTTAAAAACAACAACAACAACAACAACAAAGCTTTTCTTTGTGATGTCATTTCATTGATCAAAACTGGTTTTCCCAGGCTGCTTATAGCCCCAGTAGGGGAAAAGACAGGTACAGTGTGTGGAACACCTTTCCCAACTGCTGTGGTGAAAAGCTTTCTGCGCCAGGTAGCAGCAGCTGGGAAAATATCATGAGGAGGAAGAGTTAAAACTCCTTGCTCAATCCTTACTTCCATGACTATTGCCTAAATTGCACACTGAGGGACAAGTTCCCACCGTGGGCGAGTCTGCATTGGCTTTTCCCACCGTGGGCGATTCTGCATTGGCTTTTCCCTCCGTTGTTTTACGAAACCCATGTTGGAACAGGAATTCCCCTCTGCATTGCATGCTGCTTTCGCTTTCTTTGATCATTGGGTTTTATGGGGCCTTCTGCATAGGTTTATGGCCATTCAAGGGTGGCTTTGCAATCAGTACGGCATCGCCCCAGGGTATCTGAATGTGGTTTTGAGCTGCACCTCTTCCTCAGTGTTGAGACAATGTGGAGCGAATGCTAGCTGCAGCATCGCCCATAGTTTGACCTTTAGCTTGTGCTGGGAACGCGAGAATGTTAAGGATCCCCCCCCCATCGCTGCCCTAATTCATCAGTAGTATAAAGCTAGTATCTTTACTGTGGCAGTATCTGTGGTAGAAGAGTATTTTAAGAAAGTTTCAGAGGGTATTTGTTTTGGTAGGGATGCCAGCCTCCAGGTGGGACCTGGGGATCCCCTGGAAATACACCTCATCTCCGGATAGGGCTGTAGGGCTGCCAAATGTGGGCGGGGGGCTCCCCCACTTTGAAGCCTCGATTTCCGACGCGGCGGAATCGGGGCCTGGGGGAACCCCGCCCCCGGCATGCACGTCACTAGCAAGTGACGTGGGCACGCTGGGGGAGGGGCCATGGCCATACAAGGGAAAACTCTATGGTTTTCGCTTGTATTGCCGTGGCTCCGCCCCCAGCGTGCCCAGCATGCCTACGTCACTTCCGGGTGATGTGCACCCGGCGCACACGCGCGCACCCCCGACACCGGCCAGGAGCCCCCCGCTCCCAGCGAAGACAGATTTGGCAACCCTATAGGGTTGCCAAGTCAGAAACTTACCGCAGCGGGGGACTCCCGGCCGATGTCTGGAGTTTTCCCTCTGATGACAGTGGCCCCGCCCCCAGCGTGCCCGGCGTACCCGCGTCACTTCCAGGTGACATGCACGTGGGGGTGGAGTTCCCCCCGGGGACCGATCCGTTGGCGGGCCTCTGGGGCGGGGGTTGGCGAGCCTGTCTCCGGACTACAGAAATCAATCCCCCTGGAGAAAATGGATGTTTTGGCGGGTGGAGTCTATGGCATCGTACGGACTCTATAGCATTGGACCCCACTGAGGTCCTCCCCAAATCTCCAGGAGTTTCCCAGCCTAGATCTGGCAACCCGCCCCCCCCATCCTCTGCCAGTGGCCAGGAGGATTCAGCAACCCTATGTGTTGGTCTGCGGTAGAACAGTTCGAATTAGAGACCAATAAGATTTTCAGGGTATGAGCTTTCGAGAGTCAAAAGCTCTTTTCGGTTCTTTCTGCATTTGCCTGCCACTCCAGATTTTCTCAGTGTTCGAGTCGAGGCGATTTAAGGCCCATTCTGCATCTAGCATTCGCTCCGTTGTTTGACCAAGTCCACACTGGGACAGGAAAAGATGAGGCTCAAAACCACAATCAAATATGCCAGGCTGCAAAGTCACCCCTGAATGGCCATAAAACGGCCATACATCTACGCAGACGGTACCATGAAACCGAGAGATCAAACAAAGTGAAAGGGGCAAGCCGTCTGGAAACTGCCATAAAATCCGACAATCAATCAAAGTGAAAGCGGCATGCAATGTAGAGGGGGATTTCTGTTCCGGCGTGGGTTTGGTAAGACAGCGGAGTGAATGCTAGATGCCGAATAGTCCTAAGTCTGCAGCAAAACTGCATTCAAAAAACCCAGGGCAACAGTGGGCTGAAACCGGGCTGACCACTGAAGGGAGGTAACATAATGCAGAACAGGGGGGGAAACCCTGGAATAAAAAGAAAGTTGAATTCAATTTTAGTGCAGAACAGGGAAGAAAAACAGAATAAAAAGAAGGCTGAATATGATTTTAGTCAGGGGTCATTTCCTGCAGGAGCGCACAGGAGTGGCGCTCCGGCAGCAAAGAGCCCAGGGGGCAGGCACATGCAACAAGCCCCACCCCCTGCTCCCAGCAGCCCTCAGTCAGAGCAAGAAGCAGCCAGGTAAGCTGCAGAGCCCCCTTCGGCCCCCCGGCCCAAAACAGTCCAGTGGCACCTTTAAGACCAAGTTTTATTCAGGTACAAGCTCTCCCTCCTCTGTGAGGACAGATCTGCACGTTCCCCCCCCAATAGCTAGCAATCCAAAACAGTCCAGTGGAGCCTTTGCGGTGGGTGTTGCCTTCTGACACACGTCCGGTGATGTCAGGGGGTGTGGCATATGCAAATAAGTCATGCCAATGGGTTATGCTAATGAGCTCCTGCACCTCTTTTTCTATGAATTGACCCCTGATATTAGTGCGGAATGGCTTGGAGAACACCATGGTGAACATGGTTTAAAAGGAGACTGCCGAAAGGGCCTTGATCAAATTTGATGAAGGCCGGTCTCTAAGATGCTCCTAGACTCGAGTCCAGCTATGTTAAGGAGTAATCTTAATGTTTTGTTAATGACGTAGCTTCAGATATGTTCCCAGGGATCTGGATTCTTCCGACATGGTTGGTGGTGTGTGAGAAGGAAGGGAGCTTTTTGCCATTCTTCAGTGAGGGGAAGCTCCATGTTAACACAGGATTTCTCTCACAAGAATGAGCTGAAATAACACCCCGAAGGCTACCTGTCACACTATACACTATTACATTTAATTAGATCACTATGTTCTTTTTAGCTGGAAGGAAGAATTCCGTTTGGGTATTATTACGTTCTAGGGCAGACATCAAAAATGAGCGGAGACAAAGTGGGCTTTTTAAATGTTACTTTGCAAAGCCCCATGAACAAAAAAAACAAAAGACCGACCTCTTGCTAGGGCATGATGCTCTCCATTTATTTTCATGGTAAACACAGCGTAATGGGGATTTTGAAGGGCCTGTGATCATATTTACATTCTGCACATGAGTGTCTTTCCCACTGCAGTGCAGACATCTGTCAGACGCACAGACAGGACGGCAAAGATAGCCGAGAGCTCTTTCTGTAAATGGCAAGGGAAGAGTTTGGAGGCTTTGGCAGAAGGGCTTTGAGGACTTGTGTTTGTGTTGACAGAGTGTTGGACTGGATGGGCCATTGGCCTGATCCAACACTGGCTTCTCTTATGCTTATGTTCCTCTTCTCCATTTTATGCTCGCAACAACCCTGTGAGGGAGGTAAGGCTGAGAGAATGTGACTAGGTGTACCCGAGAGCCAGTTTGTTGTAATGGTTAGGAGCGTGGACTCTAATCTGGGAGAACTGGGTTTGATTCCTCACTCCTCCACATGCAGCTGCTGGTGTGACCGTGGGTCAGTCACAAGTTCGTTCAGAGCTGTTCTCAAAAGAGCAGTTCTCAAAAGAGTTCTCTCAGCCCCACCTACCTCACAAGGTATCTGTTGTGGGGAGGAGAAGGAGATCGTAAGCAGCTCTGAGACTCCTTCGGGTAGTGAAGGGCAGGGTATAAATCTGGTCTCCTCCTCCTCTTCAAATCACACCCTGAGGCATTTCCCCCCTCACACTTCCTTATTTTGTCGAAAACATGTAGTGTGAAGTTCTAGAGAACTCGAAAGCTTGCATGCTGTTTCTTTTCATTTCCATGGCTCCTAACAAAAAGCACTATGCAGCTTTTCTTTTTGCATTTTGGTTCAAACTGACGTGGATTTCTGTCACCTCTTCCCCAAGACTGGGCTTGGAAAAATGGGACTCTCCAAGCTGAAACGAGACAATTTGAGGCATCCCCGGAGCTCTTTCCAGGAATGAGAAAGAAGCTGCAACCAGGAAATGTTTCCGAAGCAGTAGCAGAAGGAAGAGCAATGAACAGCTTTGGGGGGAAAGGTGAACACTGACACATTTCAGTGTTTCTCGGGAAATATTTCTGCAACCCGAAAGCACAACTTTGGGCCAGAAAATCAAAATAAGATTTCAAAAGAGAATGAGAGAGAGAGAGAGAACATGACTAAATTCTCTCCTCCCAAAGTCTCCAAGCTGCTTCTTTGCTATTTAAAACATCAGGTGCTTCCCTAGTGGTATCACCAATTCCAATCCGGCTGTATTTACTCCTGGCCCTACTGTTTATTTCCTGCCAGAAGGCACAAACGGCATAGTTGCCAGGTCAACAAATCGCGTTGTTATTATTAGAAGAAGAGATTGGATTTATATCCCACCCTTCACTACCCGAAGAAGTCTCAGGGCGGCTTACAATCTCCTTCCCCTCCCCCTCCCCACAACAGGCACCCTGTGAGGTAGGTGGGGCTGAGAGAGCTCTTTTGAGAACGGCTCTTGAGAGAACAGCTCTGAGAGAGCTTGTGACTGACCCAAGGTCACACCAGCAGCTGCGAGTGGAGTGGGGAATCAAACTCGGTTCTCCCAGATTAGAGTCCGCGCTCCTAACCATTACAACAAACTGGCTCTCAGGTGCATTGATAAACATTTTTAAAGTGTACACCTAGTCACATTCTCTCAGCCTAACCTCCCTCACAGGGTTGTTGCGAGGATAAAATGGAGAAGAGGAACATAAGCATAAGAGAAGCCAGTGTTGGATCAGGCCAATGGCCCATCCAGTCCAACACTGCCGGTCTCTGATGCTGACACACCATGCCTCAGACAAGCGGAGGCATGCAGTGGAGGGCCTCAGCCAGTGATCTCAGCTGGAGGACAGATGTGCGCTTGTGAAGGTC
>NW_015166432.1:419292-462148 GCF_001447785.1 Gekko japonicus | reverse complement strand
TCCCTATCTATACCTTGTGGCTAATAGCCACTGATGGACCTCTGCTCCATATGTTTATCCAAAAATCTTCACTGTGGAAGATGAGAAGTGCTTGCCCACTCCAGAACCACTGTTTTCAGGAGGGGTGCTAAAAACCTGAGTCAGATTGAGGTGATGAGAGAGGAGGTCCTACGACTGAAAGATAACTTAAAAACTGATAAATCACCAGGCCCAGATGGCATACATCCAAGAGTTCTGAAAGAACTCAAATGTGAACTTGTGGATCTCCTGACAAAAATATGTAATCTTTCCTTAAAATCTGCCTCCATTCCTGAGGACTGGAAGGTAGCTAATGTCACTCCCATCTTTTAAAAGGGTTCCAGAGGAGATCCAGGAAATTACAGGCCAGTCAATCTGATGTCAGTACCGGGTAAGTTGGTGGAAACTGTTATTAAGGAGAGAATTAGTACTAGGAACATAGATGAACAAAAACTATTGAGGCAGACTCAGCATGGTTCTGCAAGGGAAGATCTTGTCTCACTAACCTGTTAGTGTTCCTTGAGGGGGACCTCACAACTGCATTTCCTTACATTGTTGGTGCCAACATGTTTTACGACCACTGACTCCTCCCCAGCACTGTCTACCAACCTATCTAGAACACGTGTAATGTTTGCTACCTTCGCACGAGGTAGGCAAGTCACCATAGGGTCAGTACACGGGTTTGCCACCTAGCTGTCTACCTGCCTAAGAATCAAATCACGGACTACCAAGAGCCCCCCTCCCGCCCTACCCTGGGATGGTTCCTTGGTGCAAAAGGATACCCACTAACCAACTGAAGAAGAGGTCCCTTCTAACCACTACACCAAACTGGCTAGTAACCACTACACCAACCAAACCATTATACTGAACTACACCTTGGCATTTCCGGATTGCCTTAATGTTCCATTTTTATTCCCCAGTGTTACTGGGTTTTCTTCTTGTGTCCAGAGAACTTCGTTAACATCCCTGTGTTGTCCAGCTCTTTCCTCGCTTCCCCCCCCGTTCTTCCCTAGACTAGTTTCACCCATACTTCCCCCACCATTTTGGAATGAATTTGCAAGATAGCCTCTCGCTCGGAATCTGAACATCTTTTTCCACCTCGTGGATTGCCGCCCTTTCTAGGCAGGTTTGGGCAGTGAAACTTTTAAAAAAATGCAATATTTTTAAGTTTTAAAATTTAATATTTAAAATATTTTAAAAATATTTAGTATTTGCATGCCGGTGCTGAAATTTTTCCGTGCCGGAGGGCACCTGCCATCAAACGGTCTCCTTGGAAGGCCCGACACTGGCTCCTGCAGCTCTGCTTATATAGGAATCTGACTCAGTCAATCTTCAAAGGGATCCTTGGAGAAAAAAAGAATTCTGCAACTCCAGTTCCTTAGAAATCCTCTCTTGTGATGTTTACCAAAACAATGCAGAGACAGACGGAAGAAGATAGTCTTATTAATCATAAGGCTCAGTGGATGAAGGGACATAGGGGGAAGTAAGCAATATTCTGGCTACTTTGTATGCCCTGTATTTAGGGTTGCCAGGTCCCTACCTGTTGCTGGCGGTGGGCTCCAGCCTGCTGTCCTAAAGATCCTGTGTTACCATAGAGTTTTTCCTCAGATGCTAGAGCATCCCCCTGCAATGTGTCCTGCACAATGACATCAGCTCTGGGTGATTCCATCATGCCGGGCACGTGGGTGTGGACGGGGCTGCTCAGGATCAGGGCTCCCTTGCCGGCCAGCTGAGCGGCGGCAGATTGGGCCCCCCAGAAGTGGGTAACCCCCATCAGGTGGGTAACCCTACCTGTATCCTGTCCCCACCCCTTGCTTTACACTAGAATAGACGTACTGAAGCAAATGGGGCTACTCTCATGTAAAGAGGTCACGCCCTGCCCATGTGTTCTGGGGCAGGCTCGTCCTGGAAGCGGGACGGTGTGTGACGGGCAGGAAATGTACTTTAACGGGGATTGTGCAGCCCCTTTGAGGCTGCTGAAACACTGCAACACTTCAGTGCATGTGCAAAAAAAACCCAGAAAATCAATCCTTAATGTGACAGTGAACAGATGGAACTGTGAGGGAGGGAAAACGGGGCGGGGGCAGGGGAACCATGTAAGTGTGAACTGATTC
This sequence comes from Gekko japonicus, assembly GCF_001447785.1. NCBI lineage: Eukaryota > Metazoa > Chordata > Lepidosauria > Squamata > Gekkonidae > Gekko > Gekko japonicus. Next base: position 460,016 of record NW_015166432.1, on the reverse strand, counting down.
AGAACCGCCACAACACCCACAAAAACCCAAAAGGCGGCTATAGACTGGGAAATGCTCTCATCCAGGGCTTTTTTTGTAGAAAAAGGCCAGCAGGAACTAATTAGCATAACAGGCCACACCCAACAGCAGAAACTCATTCACATATTAGGCCACACCCCTGACAGCACAGCTCATTAGCATATTAGGCCACACCCCATGCCTTCCCTTGGCTTGTTCGGGCACCCCACAGCTGCGGGGAGCCCGGGCAAGCCAGCCCTTGGAGGGAAGGGAAGGCACAGGGAGGCATTTAAATGCCTCCCCGGTCCTTCCAGGGCCCCCCTGGGCCCCCCGCCTCAAAGTCACTGGGGGGGTCGCTCTCCAGGCCTTCCCTCTGTAGCCACGCATGCGCAGAGGTTTTGGCTGTAGGCGTGGGCATGGCCAACTCGGAAACCAGCCGGAACTCCGTTCCCGTGCGTTCCTGACCCAAATTAGCCTTGCTCTCATCATTAAAGAATCGAGTGAGAGATGCAGAGCCCGGTATTCAGATCTGACATGGTCCTGGCACTAGCCCTTTGGCCTCATGGGAAGAAGAAGAAGCAAAAACTGGAAGCACCCTGTTGAAAATTAGGGGGGGAAACAGTTTACCAAATGTTTGCCTTATACTAATTGGGACACACAGATCCTGGGAGAAATCTAGGGTTGCCAGCCTCCAGGTGGTCATAATATAAAGGAGAAGTCATGGTGAAAAACTGAAGTGCAATTAGTGTTATAACCTTTAACTTAAATGTACAATAAAGAATATAACAGAATTAATTTTACTGTGTGAATTCATTTCATTGGTACTTCTCGTATAGCATACATATATCACTGCAAAGACTCAACAGTGACATATAATACAAAATGTATAAATGTTGTGCACTATCGAGTCTTCGCAGTGATAGCAGGGCTATTTTTGAGCAGGAACGCACAGGAACGGAGTTCCGGCTGGCTCCCAAGTTGGCCACTCCCAGGAGGAACTCATTAGCATAATAGGCCACACCCAACAGCAGAAACTCATTAGGATTGGTTATATTAGGGGTGTGTGGCCTAGCATGCAAAGGAGTTCCTGCTACAAAAAAGCCCTGGATTTTGTCAACAAACAAGGTAAACAGAATACCAAGCAAAAGGTGGGTGTGGTTGGATGACCACACTTCTGGTAACATGGGGTGTGTGGCCTAATGTGCTAATGAGATGTGATGTCAGGGGTGTGGCCTAATATGCTAATAAGTTTCTGCTGTTGGGTGTGGCCTATTATGCTAATGAGTTCCTGCTGGGCTTTTTCTACAAAAAGAGCCCTGGATATATGTATGCTATCTGAGACTTACCAATGAAAGAACGAATTCACGCAGTAAAATTAATTTTGTTGTATTCGTTATTGTACATTTAAATTACGGGTTAGAACACTAATTGCACTAAACCTCCAGGTGGTGGCTGAAGATCTCCTGGGATTACAACTGATCTTCAGGCAGTGGAGATCAGTTCAGCTGGGGGAAATGGCTGCTTTGGAAGGCGGACTCTATGGCATTGGCACCCTGTTGGAGTCCCGCCCCTCCCCAAACCCCACTCTCCTCAGACTCCACCCCCAGAATCTCCCGGTATTTCACAGTCCAGAGCTGGAAACCCTAAGAAAATCCCACCCTCAAACTGTGTGTGTTAAGGGCCATCAAGTCACTTCTGGTTTATGGTGACCCTCTGAATGGATGACCTCGAAATTGCCCTCGCTCGTTAACATCCTTGCTCAGGTCTTGCAAACAGAAGGCCTTTGTGGCTTCCTTGATGGAGTCCATCCATCTCATGTTGGGTCTTCCTCTTTTCCTGCTGCCTTCAACTTTTCATAGCAGTATTGTCTTCTCCAGAGACATTTGTCTTCTCATAATATTACCAAAATACAGTAGCCTCATTTTAGTCACCTTAATAGCTCAGTTTTTTTAATCCCTCCCTCCCATGCTATACTACTAAAGCTAAAACCCAAACATAGTTCCCACAATAGGGCTGCCAAATCCCCCCGGGGGGTGGATTTCCCCCCGCTTTGGAGGCCCGATTTCCATTGCTGCGGAATCGGGCCCCGGAGGAAACCCCTCCCCGGTGTGCACGTCAGCCGAATGTGACGTGATGATGCTGGGCACGATGGGGGCAGGGCCACAGCCATTTGAGGGGAAAACATAGAGTCTGGCTGACGTGCATGCGGCTCATACGCGCTTCGCGTGCTCGCGCTCGGGACGCCGTCCGGGAGCCCCCCGCCGCAAGGAGAAACAGGTTTGGCAACCCTATCCTACAACCATATACCACGGTATGTTTGGGGCATCATAATTATGCTGAAAGATTAAAAAGATGATGATTGATAATAAAAGTATATACAAGCCCAACGAGATGGAGAAACTGGCGTGCAGTGGGTCTTTCACGTGCACATTTGCTGATTTTTCCATCCTGTGAATTTTCTTTCCTCAAAGGTTAGGTGTTAAAATGCAAATTACATGATTTTATTATTGGCTAATTCTTTCTCATGGCCTACTGAGCCACTAGCTAGAGCTGCTAGGGGGATTTCTACAGTAGGGTTGCCAGCCCCAGGTTTGGGAACTCCTGGAGATTTGGGGATGAAGTCTGGGGAGTACAGAGACTTCCGTGGGGCACAATGCCACAGAGTCCCCCCATGAAAGCAGCCATTTTGTCCAGGGAAATGGCTCTCTGTAGTCTGAGGTCAAGCTGTAAATTCCGGGGGATCCCCATGCCCCAGCTGGAGGCTGGCATTTCTATTCTACAGCTGGGAGATAGATGGCAGAATGAAAGCCCCCCCCCCATGCACGCACACACTCACACACAGAGATGCAGACATTCACATTCACATGTACTCACACACATCAATTTGACCATTTTGGTGCTTGTTTTCAGGAAGAAGAAGTGGTAGTGGTGGAGGAGGAGGAGGAAGAGGAAATTGGATTTATACCCCGCCTTTCACTCGGAGTCTCAGAGTGGCTTACAATCTCCTTCCCTTCCCCTCCCCACAACAGACACCCTGTGAGGTAGGTGGGGCTGAGAGAGCTCTTTGAGAACTGCTCTTGAGATAACAGCTCTGAAAGAACGTATGCCTGACCCGAAGTCATACCAGCAGCTGCATATGGAGGAGTGGGGAATCAAACCCGGTTCACCGATTAGAGTCTGCAGCTCTTAACCATTATACCAAACTAAAGCAAGGGTGGGGAAGGGGAGAGGAAAACAAGAATGGATTCCAGAAGGCCCAGTCCTTACACCTGAAGATCATGGTTAAGATGGTGTTTGTTCAAAGGTTGGTTGCATCAACCATTCTGTGCCCACTGAAGCAGGGAGATGGTGAAGACATCCAATCCAATCCATCCATACCATCATCGTTCCAAGGGAGGGAACAGGGATTCCCTCCTTGGGCTTGGGCTTCTGGGGTAGAACATCTGCTTGGCATGAAGAAGGTCCCAGGTTCAATCCAGTTAAAGGGATCAGGCAGTAGGTGATGTGAAGGTCCTCTACCTAAGACATGGAGAGCCACTGCCAGTCTGAGTAGACAATACTGATCTTGATGGACCGATGGTCTAATTCAGTATAAGGCAGCTTCAGGTATTCCCTGGTGTATCCTGTGCTGTATAGAGGAATTCCCAGAAGCAACATCATTTCCAGACAGCATGTTCCCACTTTAAGACCTGACTGACTGGGAAAAGGGAGCACAGCATGCCAGAAGGCAGGATGAACTGGGTTGTCTTGGCAGTTGCAGAGAGCATGCTTGCCCACGGAAGAATGATATAAACCCTATGCAGTATAAGGATGAAATGCTGAGTTCAGTAGAAACGAGCAAGAGTCCAGGAGCACCTTAAAGACTAACAAAATCTGTGGCAGGTTATGAGCTCTGGTGAGTCACTGCTCACTTCTTCAGTTAATCTTCAAGGTCCTACTGGACTCTTGCTCTTTTCTACTGCTACAGACAAACGAACACAGCTGTCCATCTTGATGCTCTGTCTTCTTGGTGCTTGGGGGGGGGGGTCAACAGTGGGAAGGCTTCTAATGTCCTGGCCCCACTGATGGCATCTGGTATTTCTGGCCACTGTTTGACACAGAGTGTTGGACTGGATGGGCCTTTGGCCTGATCCAACATTGGCGTCTCTTATGTTCTTATGTTCTTATGATCTATGCCGAATTCAGTTTTAATTCAGACCAAAACTATTTCGAAATACACTGTATCTGAGAAACAAATTATTTCATAGAATCACAAGTTGATAGGAGGGATTTTGACACTTAACCAGTCCAACATCATTAACAATAATGCAAAGTGTGTGTGTGTGCGTGTGTAGGGACCTATTGCAGACCTGTTGGTCTTCTCCTTGGAGAAGGATTGCCAGATGCCTGCTAGAAGCAGAGGTTCCCTCACCTGTCTCACCTGTGCTCACCATTCCCGGTCTGTGTTACACGGAGTGTTGGGGGGGGCAAATGGGGGGAAATGACATTGTGCAATGCCACGAAACCACTTCCAGCTGGGAACCCGGAAGTGAGGTTGCCATACTGCACAATGTTCTAGGAGTTTCCCCCCATCTCTATGGTTTTTACCATAGAGTTTGGAGAAAATCCTAGAGTGTGACCCAACATGGTGATGTCACTTCCAGTTAGAGTTTTGGGGGAAATCCTAGAGCGTGGCATGACACGGTGATGTCACTTCCAGTTAAGTATCTGGAAGTGAAGTCATGCGTTATGCATCATCATTTCATCGGGTCTCCCACTGGTTGCCAGAACTGGGGAGACAACCCTACCTTGGAGATGGCATCCTTACCCATTTAGCATCATTTTCTCATCTGTGGCCATGCCCTCTTTGAAAAGTGAGAGTGACCATCGGTTAGTGGTAGAGCACATCCTTTGGTTGCAGCACATTTCAAAGTTCAGAACTTGACACCTTCAATGAGAAGGACCTAGGGGTATTAAGGCTCAGAAAGACCTCTGACTGACCTTGTGCTAGACGAAGGCCTGATGGTCTGACTCAGGAGCATTGTATGTGAGCCCCCCAATCCAACTATAACAAAGCAGCATACAGTAAGGGTTGCCAGTTCTGGGATGAGAAATTCCTGGAGATTTTGGGGGCTGGAGCCTGGGGGGGTGGGCAGGGTTTTGGGGAGGGGAGGGACCTCAGTGGAGTATAACGCCATGGACGCCATCTCCCAGAGCAGCCATTTTCTCCAGGGCAACTGATCTCTGTTGCCTGGAGACAAGTTGTAATTACAAAAGATCTCAAGCCACCATCTGGAGGTTGGCAACCCTACTCTGAGTATCGTAGGGTTGCCAGGTCCCCCCTGGCCACCAGTGGGGGATGGAGGGATACGGTTGCCAGATCCAGGTTGGGAAACTCCTTGAGATTTGGGGATGGAGCCCCAGCGGGGAACAGTGCCATAGATTTCGCCCTCCAAAGCATCCATTTTCACCAGGGGAACTGATCTCAGTGGTCTGAAGATGAGCTCTAACTCTGGGGGGATCCCCAGATCCCGCCTGGAGGCTGGCATCCCTAAAGTATCATGTGTACAGAAACCAGGAGTGAAGTCTGAACTGGTCCTTGGTTAAAGAGGACTGATCCCCTGTAGACTTGTACAAGTGCAAGCTTACATTTTTGTTCTCAACGCAGAGATCGTCTCGAAGATACTGGCTGCCTTCCCTGTTTCACTGGAGCTGACTGACTAATTGCAGGCCTGACAAGCCGCTACTCCATAATTTTCACCCTCTTTCTTAGCACCAGGCCTCCCGTTTCTGGCCCTTGTGTACTTGCTTCCACCCATTTGTCTCTCCATTTTGTTGGCTGGGCAGTGTCCCACGTCACTGCGTCAAAGGAATAATTAACTTTTCTTGCATCCCCCTTTGAGGTTTTCCAACTTTGTTTTTTGTTGGCCCCCATTGTTGTTTTTTCGAGCCACCCGATGTATAATTTTGGGTATACAATCCACAGCGTCTTCTGTCCCGAATTTTCCCTCCCCTCCTCCTCTTCCTTAGACGTGAGACTTAGCAACTGAGAAAGGTGCTAAAGAGAGACAAAACTTGTGTGGGTGGCTGGAGATTAGCCATTTGGAAATCTATCCCTTGCTTTGTACCACAAGCTGTTTCCCTATTTCCCGTCCAAGTTGCTGCATGTGGGTGCTGCCATTCAGACAGAGACGCTTCGTGTCGATCCCCGAGCCAGCGTTCTGACTCAAGCCCTTTGCTCCACAGTGGCCCTGGTGGGATTTCAGGTGTGTTTTCAGGCTGGAGTTGCAGTTCGTAAAAAAAAGGGGTGGGTATGCTTAGAAGCAGCTTTTCATGCGACTTGTGACTGGTGTTTGCATGAAGAAGTTGCATGGTTCGTTCCTCATACCATGAACCAATGCTGTAGGCTTATTACTTCTTGGTTCCTTCACTTTAAAACATGCCCTGTTTTTTGAAAAGCAATTTTGGATACTTGGTTCAGACATGACATTGCATCGGAGGTCTGCCTGGCCGTAGTCTTAGGCTAGGGTTGCCAACCTCCAGGTGAAACCTGGAGATCTCCTGAAACTACAACTCAGTGTCAGACTACAGAGATCAGCTCTCCCGCAGGAAACGGTTGCTTTGGAAGAGTGGTCTCTATGGCATCATGAGGCGCCTTTCCTTCCCAAACCCCGCCCTCCCCAGGCTCCACCCCCCAAATCTCCAGGAATTTCCCAACCCAGAGCTGACAACCCTATCTCATGGTCAAACTACACAATATGTTTTTTAACTAGCTGGGCCCAAACCTGACTTACTTTTCCTGCATTGCTGCATAACAGCTGCAGAGGATGTATTCTAAAATGGCTGCCAGTTCTGGATTTGGCTTAGAACTCTGGTCCGGGGCGGGGGGGGGGGGGGAGGCTGGGGGCTGCACCGTTTTCCTGAGCTAAAAAGGCCCATGGGTGATTTATTTGTCCTATTTTGGAGCCACATGTGGAGTATCTTGTGCAAAAGCAGCTGCAAAATGGGCAAAATAACTCCCCCAGGGCTTTTTTGGCTCAGGAAAAGGGTGCAGAGGAAAGGCGGGAGCCTGTCCTTTCCTGGCACCATGTTTCTGAGCTGAATACGGTCTTGCAGACTTTTTAGAAGACCAAGTTATCTGGAGGGGCCCACTGGAACTTCCCCACCTGCTTCCTTCCCCTGCTGCCCATCTGCTTACATGTGAGCCCTCCCGCCACCCGCACTCCCATCTGCACCCAGTGCCCACTAGTGCAGGGGGCAGGGTGTGCAGGAGGGGAATGGCAATGACAACCCCAGGGCAAGCACTGCCCACTACAGTTGGGGAAGGGCGTATGGGCACAGGGAAGGCTGGCAAATGAACGAGTGGGTAGGAAATGCATGGGTGGGCAGTGAGGGAGGAGAACACAGGCAGTTGGGCAGGGAGGTATGAATGGGGGGCGACAGTGGGGGAGCAGAGGGGAGGGGAGCGGGACTCTGGGCACTCTCTGCTCACGGCCCACCAAAACCTGGAACTGGCTCTGCTGAGGATCACCAGAAGTTGTTAGGAGGGGAGCAGGCACATCTCTCCCTGCTCTTTGGTTTCATAATCGCTGTGCTAAGACTCTTGCAGAAATTCCTTGAGACAGGGGGAAGAGAAACGGTCTATCTTGTAAAATGCTTCTGAGAATGGGCAGGTGATGTGCTGCTAACGTGTGTTTATCTAACAACAGGTTAGAAATTTGCAAGCGGATCAGCTCTGGCTAAGCTGTCGCGTGGCGTTTTGTTTGCTCGTCTCCTCTCTCCCTCGCCCTTCCCTCCTCTCTCAACGGCTTAACTTTTGGAACATTTGTACTGTTTTCCCCGAATGCTCGAATTTTGAACAGTTTGACACACCCCAAGTCTAAATTAAGGAGAATGACACAGTGGAGGTATTTAAAATGCATGCCTGCCACTTACTAACTTCATTCGTATAATTTTTTTAAAAAAACCCTCTTATTAAACACCGTTAAATATTCACTTCATTTCCAAAGACAAATAGGAATGGAAGCGCAACCAAACAGAGTCCTGTATTAAAATCATTGATTCACAATATTTAAATTTCCAGCTAGCCTCCAATTAGCAGGCTTTCCAATATTTGAACAGAAGACCATTTTAATGTAATTACAAACACATTTTAGGCATCTAAATTTTTTTTTGCATAATTAGTTCCCTATTAAACTATTTATGTAGCCCTTTTTTCCATCAGAAACGGGGGGGAAAGAACCGAACAATTTTATTCCTTACTGTTACAATAATTAACTATGTAAGTAGAACAGCATATTAATAGAGTATAATTTGTTTACATTTAAAAGAAAATTGTGTTAGATTAGCATAGCAAAAGACTATTTCCATATCCAGGCAGCAATACGCAGGCCTAATAGCAATTTACAGTGCAGTTAAAGAATATTATTAATAAAGTAATACAGTGTAATTCTGTTTGCCCCAACCATATTTCACAATGTCCTTAATTACAGTTAATTCCATCGAGGCTAATTTGGGTGTTGTTAAGCAGTAGACAGAGGAATCTTAAACACAACCTTTGTTAATAATGAATTTTGAAAGTTACTGTGGAGCAAGTCGCAATAAGAGAACGGAGAAATACATTGCAAACATTTTATGGGGGAAGATAATTCCCCGCTCCAAAACGGGCTCTCGTTAATAGGGTCACTCAATAGCGAGACTTGATTGGCAACAAGGAGAAGTTTGGCTGCAAACGGAGTTTCGTTTTAACAGAGATTTCGCGACCAGACAGCCTGAGTGTCATTCAGGCTTGTCACTGAAGGGTCTTGTCCTGAAAGGTATTACCAGTCTTCCTTGTCACCCAAGGCAATGAGCTCTCATTAAAGTTTGGCACCTCTTGGGATTCCGGATTTGGACACAGCTTGCAAAAGGATGTCGCAACCACCTGGTAAAAAAACCCACAAAAACACAAATTATGAGCGACTCTCCCTCATCTCAGTGCAAACTTTAAAACTGTCGAGCAGCATTTTCTGAGGGCAGATTTATCTTAATATAAAGTGTGAGAGTCCCAAAATCCACCACTACTGCTTTTCAGTGCTAGATTTAGAATGGATGGTCCTTAAGGTTGCCAGGTCTGGGTTGGGAAATACCTGGAGACTTTGGGGGGTGGATCCAGGAGAGGGCGGGGTTTGGGGAGGGGAGGGGCCTCAGCACAGCACAATGCCATAGAGTCCACCCTTCAAAGCAGCCATTTTCTCCTGGGGAGCTGATCTCTGTCAGCTGGAGATCAGTGGTAAAACTGGGGGATCCCCAGCCCCCCCCCCGGAGGCCAGCAACCCTAATGGTCCACTAAGTCCATTTTGGTAGTTTCAGAGGGTAGCTGTGGAGGTCTGCAGCAGAAGAGCTGGATTCAAGTCCAACAGGACCTTAGAGACCAACAAGATTTTTTTTTGGGGGGGTATGAGCTTTCAAGAGTCAAAGCTTCCCTCATCAGATACCCTGAAAATCTTTTTTTTTTAATTAAAATTTTGTATTTTATTAAAGCAAGTAATGGCATTACAATGTTTGAATTAAACAAAATATAGAAAGTGCGTATGTCAGTAAAAGGATAACCATGAATAGCGAACTGCTTAACAATGAGAGAATAGAGTATTCTACAAGGGGTGGACCCGCGATACTCGTGGGGGGGAGGAGGGAGGCAGAGCTCCAAACAAAGCTCCAAAATCAGAAGGCGGAGGAGGAAGCAGCAGGAGGAGTGCCCCCCCATCCTGCTGTTTCTTCCCCCATTCCCCCCCGCTCGATCTCCCCCCTCTGGCCTTCCCCCCGGCTCCGAAGCGAGGCCCCCCTCCCGGCTCGCCGCTCAGCTTTCAAGCGGCGGCAGCAGCAGCGGCGGTCGCAGAGCGTTCCCTGCGCATGCGCAGGGGACGCTCTGTGAGTTTCGGGGGGATTTAAACATCCCCCCGATGTTTTTTGCAGATTTAGGATTTTTGTGCACACGTGGGGACTGCCCCACGTGCGCACAAACCTCTCCTTCCCCCCCAGGTCCCCCCGATGTGCGGATTTAAGTATCCGCACACCAGGGGGCGACTTGAGAATTAGATATATAGATAACACAGTCTCAGAATTAGCATGGATAGAAACTAACCAATAAAAACTCAACAGACCAAGATATTCTCTAACTTACAAACATACAGTCATTATTTTGCTAATTACTCTAGGTAATGTCATAGGGGTTTTGTCTTACCAAGTCTCTGAGGCTGCTTCAAAAATAAATCATGGACCTATATATAGAGTTGGTTGGAATTACTTCAGCTTCTGCCACATATTCAATGAGGGGGAACCCTGTTGTTCTGAATTTGTCTTTTAATTTACTTGAGGAGAGAGAGGGTGTGTTAAGTGAGATTTTGCACATGACGAAATGATCCCATATTCGGTTTTGCCAGGGTTGGATTGAAGGGGGAGATTGATCAAGCCAGTTCGCAGTTATAGTGTTCCGGGCTATGGCTATCAGAGTGTGGACTAGTTCTGTCTTATGCTTGTTGCCCTGTGCATCAGACCAATTGGTTCAAGAGTTAAGTTTCTGGCAGGAGAGGAGTTGTATATTTGTGGTCCCGGTCACATGGGCCGGAAAATGCGGGGGTGGAAGCGTGGTTGTTTGCCCCGGAGCAAACTAACGTGCGGCCGCCGGATCACACGTCCCGCCGACGTCCTGTGGTTCGGGGGGGAGGTGCCGATGACACGACAATCCTGCGGCGCAGCAGAGAAGCAGTGTGGCGCGATCACAGCAGCAATGGCTAGGCACCGCTGCCATGGCAAACGGGGTTGTGGGTTTTTTAAAACCGAAGTGTGCGCATGCGCCATTGGGTGCGTGTGTGCATCCCTGGAGACTTGGGGGAAAAAAAACCTTTTTGTGACGGGACATGGGCAGGCGCTGGATGCCACAAACTACCACCGGAAACACGATCAGACGCCTGCCCTTGCCCCGCAGTTTCTGGAAACTAGTACCTTGGAGGTACTAGTTTTTTACTCCACATCTTCGGCGGGAAGCCTCGGGTTAGCCACGGGAGCTTTACGCTTCCCAGATGTTGCTGTGTGATCGTGCCCGGAAAATCCGCCTATCTTCCGTCTCTGTAGCGTGGCTAATGCTCCATGTGACCGCAGCCTGTGATTAGTAGTATGTGATTTAATAATTGTGACCAGGATGATTGTATATGTCGACAAGTCCACCAGCAATGGATAAAATCAGCTTTTTGACCACAGCATTTTCTGCAAAGAGGATTCACATCCTTTCTAACATGGTTGCAGGAGGAGATACCCAGAAAATCTTGCTGGCCTTTAAGCTCCTACTGGACTTGAATCTAGCTCAGTTATGAAATGCACTCGAACTTACTGGATTCTCCAGGAGTCCAGGTAACCAACCTGGCTCTTCTTAAGGGTGCAGCCCTCATCATAAGCTTCTAGGCCCTGGTGTGCGCTAGTCATATGCTCTGCTATACATCTCCACCTATAGGACTTCAAAAAGCCCTGGATATACCTAGAGGACTGGAGGCTTTGAAGCAATGATGTCATCACCAGTGCACTGAGAGCCATGCCTAATTCATTTGGTTTTGATATTGAAGTCTAAATTAGTGTTGAATCGGAAAGGATTGTTTCATTTATTCAAGGCATCTAATTTTTACTTTATCTCCGAAGCCAATTCTGGGGGGCAGTGGGAGCGATTTAAGAGCATAAGAGCTGCCCTGGTGGATCAGACCAGTGGTCCGTCTAGTCCAGCATCCTGTTTCACAATGTAGCCAACCAGTTACCCTGAAGGGATAACTAACAGGGTATAGAGTCCAAGGCCTTCCTCTAAGACCAGACATGGAACGGAACTACAAAATTTCCACCACTTGTTTTAATGGTTGTTGGGCTTGGTTTTATGCTTATGCTTTTAGAACTCTGTACATCGCCCAGAATCCCACAACTGTGGGGATAGGTGATTAATAAATGGAAATAAATAAATAATGCAACACTGGTATTCAGAAGTTTGCTGCCTGTAAATATGGAGGTTCCTGTTGAGTACAATCAATTACAGTATATTACTTTAATGAAGGTCCAGTAGCACTTCAGACAGCAACAAGATTCTCGGGGTAAAAGCTTTCAAGAGTCAATGCTCTCTTTTTCAGATGACTGATGAGGGGTGCTTGGTCTCTCAAAAGCTCAAAAAACCCCACATTTTGTTGGTTTCTGAGGGGCTACTGGACTTGGATCTAGCTGTTCTATGGTAGACCAACATGGCTACCCTCTGAAACCATCTCTAATAAAGGTGGTAACAATCCCCAGTTCCAGAGGTCATTTCGGGGGGGATCGCAGTTCCCCCGGGTGAGATACGGGGGCGGGGCACATGACGAAGACCCGCCCCTGCTTCCGGCTGCCCCGCTTCCGGCCCTCATTCAGCCAGGAGGAGGCAGGAGAAGAACCGCCGGGCCCCTCATGGGGCTCAGCAGTGGAGCTGCAAGGCCGGCGCCGGCGGTCGGGACCGTTGGGGGCGGGGTGTGTGGCCTTATGACACACTTCCAGTGATGTCAGGGGGTGTGGCCTTATGACACACTTCCAGTGATGTCAGGGTGTGTGACATATGCTAATGAGTTATGCTAATGAGTTCCCCTAGCTCTTTTTCTACGAAACAACCCCTGCCCAGTTCTACACAAAAGCAAGGACATGAGCTCCCTCTGAGCATGCTTTCCAAAATGCAATGCAGTGTTGCGGCATTAGCGTCTTTCCAATCTGGTTCCAGAAGACTCGCTTGGTTTATACTTACAGAGCTGTGACAATCACTGTAGAAGCATGCGCTTCCCTGGTACTCTAAGCATGGATTCAAAGCCAAATCTGATCTGCAAAAATATAAGACTAGCATTTTTATAGATTCAAAGCTGGTTGCCACTGGAAGCATCAATTCTGCTAATCGACATTTGTTCTCAGGCGGATTTTGGCAGCTTGGTCCGTACAGACATTTTAGACAATTAAGCATTGGACAACTGGCATTTTGACTTTGATATAAATAAGTTTATATGTGATTCATCCCTCTCAACAAATTTAGGGAACACCAGAAGAACTGGCCAAATGCAGCCAAATAAAGTTCATAGTCATTGGAAGTCCATTCAATCCAGTGTTCCAATTTACATGGCTGGGGATTGATTGAGTCTACTGACAAGGTACCATTTCAGTATTGTCACTTCTTACAGATGGCTAATATTCATCTGTAATTGTCAAATATGCTAGAATGGCAAGCTTGAAAACAGAGGAACGCTGCTTTTCCCTTGCATTAAAATACTTCAAGTGTAAAACTGAGTGTGACGTGGCCTCTGCCGACAGACAGATTCCAAAAAAGGGTTGCTGCAAAATTGCCCCTCAGTTCTCCAAGCCACATTTGTTCTGCACTTGCCAAATTTGGGATTTGAAAGCCACCAAGCTCCAGTTGCTGTTACAATTTCACCAAGATGCTGGAAGCTCAGTTCAGATGCCATGCCAAACCATGGCTTGCTCTAACCAGGGTTTGGAATCCAAACCGTAGTTCGAGCTTCCAAGCATGTGTTAGGGCTTATCTGTTTGAGAGTTGGTCTGCTGTCGGGGCCGTGGCTCAGTGGTAGAGCATCTGCTTTGTATGTAGAAGGTTCCAGATCCAAACTCCTGCATCTCCAGCAAAAAAGCTGAGACTTCAAAGAGATGCTTTTTATCAGAGTAGACATCACTGGCTATGATAGACCAACGGTATGACTCAGTACCATACCAACGGTATGACTCAGTTCATGTGCTTTCACTGCATCACTGCATCAGTACCAGGCAGCTTCATGTGTTCATGTGCTTTCACTGCAATCTCAACATTCAGCTTCATAAGGTCATAGAGAAATTACCTTCTCCCTGGTACAGCAAGCTCTGTGGATGGGAAAATGGGCAAGCCACAATGGTTCATCCATTCAGACACTGCGCTAAACAGTAGGTACTACAAGCTATGGTTTGCATGCTCTTCCCAAACTGGTGCTGGCTTGTCAGTAGATTGCAAACCATGGTTTGCTCTTGCAGGCAGCAAAACAAACCATGTATTATAATTGAATGTTCTTATGCTTTTACTGAGTGTAGCATGAAAAAAGGCTGCCTCCCTTGCCCTCCTCTGAAATAGATGTCCTTCATAGTTCTATTTTTGGACTGGCTTCCATTTTTGGTAAACTGCAGTACTGTACCATTTTTATTTGTACAGCACTGTAGCAGGGGCTGCCACATTAATGAGAGCCGGTGGAACTCTGAGAACTGACTGAGTTCTGACAGAATTGCAAACTGGAGGCACAAGTGTTTTTAGACACTGGGTGTGGCCAGGTAGGATTTTCACCCAGCTTGTGTTCTGATTGGCCGCTGGATATTTGATTGACTGTGCAGATTTTTTTTAAAAAAATGTTGCTTTGGCAGCCGCCGCCACCACCACACTAGGATCTTCACTGTGTGACTGAAGGTAAGCTGGGGCAGCCATTTTGTGTCTGGCTCCGCCTCCTGTGGCAGACGTTTTGTGGCAGTGCCCACCATGCTACGTCAAAATACCAAATGATCCCACAGGCTCAAAAAGGTTGGGGACCCCTGAATTAAGCAATTATATATAATCTCATTGGACTAGATTCTGGAAGACCCACCTTTGTATCCTTGTGTTTCCCATGAAACTCATTGGGGAAACTTTGGCCAGTCACACACTCTCCGCTTAACCTAACTCACAGGGTTGTTATGAGGATAGACTGGAGAAGGGAGAATTATGTGTATATCCCTGAGCTCCTTGGAGAAGGGCAGGATAGAAGTGTGTGTGTGTGTGTGAGAGAGAGAGAGAGAGAGACAGAGAGAGACAGAGAGAGACAGAGAGAGACAGAGAGAGATGCCCCACAAGCCGCTGTGCCACCCTCACTCTGTCCTTTCCCCGATTGTATTAGTCAATTTCCCACTATTTGCTGTGCGGCCACATTTTGACTCACAGCTTTCCCCAATTTTCCCCGTGTCATCTCGATCCTCTAAAAACAGGATTGAGCAGGGGAAATCGGGTGAAACTGCAGGTCTGTTGTGTACCAACTTAGACCGCACACGTGGTCGCTCTGCATTCACGGTCAGCTAGGAAACCAGAGCTTCGATCTCAGAAACAATGGGCATCTAGGATCCTAGTAACAGCCTATCGGCTGACCAGGATCCTAAAGGAACCCTATCAGATGTAGGATTATGTAAATAGCCAATCACGGGTGTATGGGTGTGTGTGGGTGGAGTTGCTGTTTTTTTCTTTAAAAAGACATTTATATTCAAATTTTAACAATGCAAATTATATCATACACAGTACATATCAGTTTTCGGAGTTTCTCTAAACATTTGATTCAAACCATTTATCTAATTTTTTCCATCTTTTTTTAAACAAGTCTTCATCTTTTGCCAACATTATCATATTTAATTTGTCCATCTCTCTTATTTCCATAATTCTAGTAATTAACTCATCTCTGCTCGGTATACATTCCGATTTCCAGCATTTCGCTAAGAGAATTCTAGAGCAAGTAAGGATATACAGTATTACACATGAGTCATTGAATTTAATCTCTTCAGGTAACATGTTGAGTAAATATACTTCTGGGCTCAGATTCAAATCTATTTCTACGATTTCTTGTATTAATTTATGCACACATTTCCAAAATTTTAGTACCTTCTCACATCTCCACCATACGTGGAAATATGAGCCCAAATTTTTTTTACATCTCCAGCAGATTCCTGAGGCCTTTTTGTAGCATTTTGCTACCTTCTCTGGGGTCCAATGCCATCAATAATGCATTTTAAAGATATTTTCTTTATAGGAAGTAGCCTTTAGTAGGGTTGTAGACCTCCATGCTTTGTGCCACTTTTCCCTACTTATTTCTTGGCCAAGGTCTCTCATCCAGGTCTTCATACTTGGTTTTATTGTGTCATCTTTCCCTTCTTCCCTCAAAAGTAAATTATACAACTTTTGTATTAATTTGTCTGAGGTCGAAAGCCATATTTTATCTAATTCTGACTTTGTTATTTCAAAACCTTTACTTTTGTCTTTGGCAAATCTGGATTTTAGCTGGTTCTTTTCCCAGGTTGTTAACTTTATATTTAGATCTTGTAGCATCCCAAATGATTTTCGTTCTTTTTCCTTTGTTAATAGTACTTCGTAGCTGGCCTTCTTATCTTCACTTAACAAGTTTGGTAGAATAAAGGCTTCCAGTGGAGCTACCCATCCTGGAGTTTTATCATAAAATTTCTCTTTTATATTTTTCCAAACTTTACTTATTGGACCTCGAAATATATGGTTTTGGGAATGCTTTTGTATTTGATCTTTGTCATACCATATATATGTGTGCCAGCCCATATATAGGCCATGACCTTCCAAATTTAACAATCTTTCATTTTTTAAGATTATCCAGTCTTTTATCCATCCCATGGCTGCCGCATTATAGTAAAGTTGCCAATCTGACATGCCTAGTCCACCTCTTTCTTTTTTGTCTCGTAGAAGTTTTAATTTGACCCTTGGTCTTTTCCCTTGCCAAATGAACTTTCTTGTTATTTGATTTAGCTCATCAAAAAATTGTTATTGTTTAGAACTGGGATTGTCTGTGCCAAAAACAGGAAACGTGGTAAAACGGACATTTTATTGTAGCAATTCGGCCCATCAACGAAATATGTAGATCGTGCCATTTCAGCAGGTCTCTTTTGATCTCTTCTAGTAATATTTTATAGTTATTTTCGTATAATTGGACATTTTTATTTGTTATTGTAATTCCTAAATATTTTATTTTATTTATCACTTCCATGTTTGTAAGATGTTGTAGCTTTATTATTTCTTTTTTGTCACATTTTTTTGTCAAGATCTTTGTTTTCTTGTTGTTAATCTTTAGACCTGCTACCTCCCCATATTCTTGTATTCTTTCCATTAAATAAGTTACCGATCCCATTGGTTCTTCCACTGTTGCTGTTGTGCATTTAAGCAGCCCGCGGGCTTGCCCTGTATCTTCTGAAATCATTTAGTAAAGTATGAGCTGAAAATCACTCAACAATGCGTCAGTACTTTTCAGGGTTAACATGCAGCTGCGCAGCAAATAGTGGGAAATTGACTCATACAATCAGGGGAAAGGGAAGAGCAAGGGCAGAGCAGCGGCTTATGGGAAATCGGTGAGAGAGCGAGAACTCCAGAAAGAAGGATGATCCAATTGAATTTGTGTACTGCTAAAAGATGAGAAAAATGAATGGACACAATCCAGGAAAAATGTTTTTTTCTCTCCCTGTGTGCTCTTCTTCTGTTCAAGCTTCTTTGGGGTAAAACCCACTTTATTTGGGAGTGTATCACCATACTCCCTAGTACCATGTAGTTTGACCCAGAGATGTTAAGAAACAATATGTACTTACAGAGGACACAGCAGCTGACACTCAGCCTGTGTGTGAGTTTGTGCACACGCCTGTATGGAGTTGACTCTGAGCGATGTATTCCAGTCAACTATTGTAGCACCCCCTCATTCAAAGAAGTTTGGTTCAAATCGATTCCTAATTATTTACTCCTTCTGCTGACAAAAGACTGTCAGCATCTTCGCTGGTGAAAATCCATGGTTCCAAAGAAACTTTAATTGCACCCCAAACAATAGGATCCATTTCCCTCTCCCCCTTTACAAAAAGAGCCCTTTATCTTTCGATAAAAATCCTGGTCACATCTCCATGTGCCAAAGTGCTAGTTGGAGTGAACCACCTTTGGTGCCTACAAAGTTGGTTCATTTGATGGATAACCTCTCAAAACACCCGTGATCCTGAAAGAAAATCTGGGCTACCATTTGTTGCTTCTCAAATCCATAGCATGAGCAAAGTGAGCTATTTATGGTAGCTCGGTGCTCATGCCCATCCATCTATTATTTATTTATTTATTTATTTATTTATTTATTATCAGATTTATATCCCGCCCTCCCCGCAAAGCAGGCTCAGGGCGGCTTCCATCAAAACATAAATACATTAAAATTGCACAAATATTTAACCACACAATTAAAAACAATCCACAGCATTGCTGGGATCTGTTCTACATTTGGAGACGCAATATGGCTCTTTTCTAGAATTAGCAACAAGCTGAAAGGTAGATTTGGTGTCGAAGGATGGTGCTGGGGATTCCCTTCCAGGACCTTTTATAAACGTGGTTTGGTGTGCCAGTTTGGTGTGACAGCCAGTTTGGTGTAGTGGTTCAGAGTGCAGACTCTAATCTGGGAGAACTGGGTTTGATCCCCCATGCCTCCACATGCAGCTACTGGATGACCTTGTGTCAGTTACACAAGTGGATTAAATAGATTCATGGAAGATAAGTCTATCATGGAAGATAAGTCTACTAGGTCTTGTCTATACACACATTGGCATGTATCAAACCTTAGGAACTTTCTTCCATTTTAAGGAGTTTTCTTCCAATTTAGGTGGCTTTTCTGTTGGAGGAAGAGCTACTCAAGTTGGAGAAAGGCTCATTAGGCTGGAGGGAGGCTTTCAACTTTGCTCAGCGGAGTGTTAGGATGCATGCCACTATCTTTTACTGTTCCCCTAAATATACAACATATGCTGCAGGAACTAGTGGGAAGCATTGAAGGAGGAAGTGTTTGAGAGGATGAGTGATGCCCTTTACAGTCCAGTCCTACCCACTATTAAAAAGGAAATCCCATTCAGGCTTGGTTCACACATGCATATGAATCATTTGACTTCCTACCAGATGTGGAGAAATGCCCTCCACCCTAGAATTCTAGGCATAGCCTCTAAAGGACAACTCAGATCCATATAGCAGGAGATAGTCTCAGATTTGCTGGTGAGTGTGGTTACTACCCAGAGGGGAGTTTGGTACCCCTGGGAGGGTAAGGGAAAGGGACAGAGTTGCTGAGTGGAGACTTATTTTTCTGACCTCACAGGACCTGAGGGAATGGAGCTTGCGAGTCTGTTCTTTGACACTATGCTTGATTACTGTGCAGTTGAGGAGCAGATGAATGTGTGAATTGTATGGAAGGGAAAATGTAACCTCTGAGGACATGGGAAGAAATTTGAACATATTTACCTGTCTGATAAAAAGTAGAGACATCACCCTGCCAACAAAAGTCCGCATGGTCAAAGCAATGGTATTCCCAGTAGTCATGTATGGCTGCGAGAGTTGGACTATAAGGAAGGCCGAGCGCTGAAGAATAGATTCTTTTGAACTATGGTGCTAGAGAAGACTCTTGAGAGACCCTTGGACTGCAAGAAGATCAAATCAGTCAATCCTAAAAGAAATCAACCCTGACTGTTCCCTGGAAGGCCAGATAATGAAACTGAAGCTCAAATACTTTGGCCACCAAATGAGAAGGGAGCACTCACTGGAGAAGACCCTGATGCTGAGAAAGATTGAAGGTCAAAGAAGACAGGGACGGCAAAGGATGAGATGGTTAGACAGTGTCCTAGATGCAACGAACATAAAATTGAGACAACTTCAGAGGACGGCGGAAGACAGGAGGGCCTGGCGTGATCTGGTCCATGGGGTCGCGAAGAGTCAGACTCGACTGTGCGACTGAACAACAACAACCTGTCTGAAGTTGCAGACATCAAGGGATGACCCAGCCTTATTTTAATGGGGATTATTCCTAATATGTTTTTTGGGATTATGCCTCAGAGAAAGTCCGAGGTCCATCTAATCCAGAATCCTATTCCTGACAGTATCCAGCTGTTTCTGGGAAACCCACAGACTGGGGAGGAGGCGCTATCCTTATAGCTTGCCTTTCAGCAACCGAGGGCTGAACTATACGTGTGAAAACCATGATCAGTCTCCCAGTGTATGTTTTCATATTAAAAACCAGCCAAAGGTATGTGTGATAGGGATCAGGACCACATTGTGAAGCCACACTTGCATGCCATCCCCCCCCCCCTAATAGAAATGTCCCTCTGTTCTTTCCTGAGGGTTCAGGGGTAGAGTCCAGGGCTGCCGTACCCTCCGGGTCAGTCCTTCAGAAGAGCCCCAGTAAAGTAAAGGGGGGGATTAACATTATCCAGTTCCGCTGCTATTTCCCAGTCCTTCCCCCCACACACTTAGGGAGGGATCAAGCCAGGGGTCATTTCGTAGAAAAAGAGCTAGGGGAACTCATTAGCATAACTCATTAGCATATGCCACACCCCCTGACATCAGGGGCCCGGCGGTGGACCTGCAAGGCCAGCGGGAGTGCGAGGAAGCCTCACCAAGGCCCTCCCTGGCCCCAGGCAGGCAGGGGTGGGGAGAGGCGGGGAGGAAGCAACTTACCCTCCCTCTTCTCCTGCCTCCTCCTGGCTGAATGAGGGCTGGAAGCAGGGCGGCCGGAAGCAGGGGGCGGGGCTTCGTCATATGCCCCGCCCCCTGCATCTCACCCGGGGGAATTGCGTTCCCCCGCGTTCCCCCCCGAAATGACCTCTGGATCTAGCCCTTCCTCCCTCGCTCTTCCTCAGCCTGCCTTTTAAAGTCCCTCCTGTGGAAGAGGCCTCCCTGGGCTCCCCCAATCCCCTGTCTTGAAAGGAGGGGCCTTCCTTATTGACAGACTTTTGGTCCACTGGGACACTAACTGAGGATTCTTCTGGGCCCCACCCCCCTGACCCTCTTCAAAGAGCTCAGTGTTAGGCCTGCCCAGGCCTAGGAAGCACGTGGTTATCCACCCCCCACAAAGCACCTCTTCCTGCCATGTCACACTTTCCCTCTGGGGAGGGTCTTCCAAGTCCAACCCCCTCCCCAATGTGCCTGCAGCCCTTGTTTACCTCTCTCCCGGCTCTGCACCTTGACTCCACTGTCTGATGTCCTTTGCAGAGCAGGGTGGGTGAGTGCAGAGCCATCCCCGTACACTCTCCCAGCTGCTATTAGCCTGTTCTTTTCCCTACTTTGTGTTGGGAAAACAGCTGGGGGAAAGGTTTAATCTTCCCTCTTCTCTGCATTGTCTCCATGGTGGTTTTTAAACATTTAAAAAAACTGTCAGACGTCCCGATCATGGATTCCCCATGTTACATGTAGTTCAGCTCTGGTATTCCAAGGCGAAAGTGTGTCTGAACTGTGAATTGCCCCGTCCTCCCTGGATGTGTTAACCCATGTAAACCAGAAGTACATCTTGTGACAGCTAATTCCATAAGTTTATTATGTGTTGTGTGATGAAGTTTCTTTCTTCTCCAAGTCCCATGGCTCTCCGAAATGATTCAGCTTTTCTTCCTGCAGCCTGTGAAAAGTCCTTATTGCCGTTTCTGACACACAGTGCTAAGAATTTGAAGAATAGGTATTCTCTCTCTCTCTCTCTCCCCCTCTTTTTGCCAAAGATGTTTATAGATAGCGCACCTGACTTCCTTTCAGCACCAGCCAGTTAAAATGTGCCTCTGGCAGCCATTCTTCCCTAGTGACAGTTTCAAACGCCTCAAGACGAGCGAGCCCGGCTAGCTGTCAGATTTTGTCGAGTGGCCGACATCAGCGGTACAACAGAACATCTTTTATTCCAAATAAAGATGTGCAAAATTATTGAGCTGCAGTTGATACGTAGGTTGGGGGGAAGGGAGGGAAGAGGAGTCAACCCCCCCCCCCCGCTCCTGAAATAACAGAGTCGTTTTACAGCCCGTCCGTGATTTTTTGACATGCTGATATCCTCAAAAAAACAACAAGAAAGCTTCTGTCCCCTTTCAAGATATTTGTCATCGTTTTATCTTAAGCCAGAAAAGATTGAATTCTGGGAGATCAAAACAGCAGAACTGATAGCTTATATCCTCAGCAAGTGCTTATCAAGGGTAATCCTCCAAGATGGGCTATTTCAATTGTGACAAGTCCTCTCCCCCCACCCTCTCCAAGAGGAAATAAAAATCCCAAACCCGAAATAAAAAAGTGGAACAAATAAACAAGGCCTGGGAGGAATCTTTTGGCAGTTATCCTGACTGAAGCCTGCACATCTCAGACTGCAGGTAGGGTTGCCAAACTCCAGGTGAGGCCTGGAGTACTCCCGAAATTACCACTGCTCTCCAGACGACAACGATCAGTTTCCCTGGATAAAAATGGCTGCTGTGGAGGGTGCACTCACTATACCATACTGAAGTCCCTCCCCTCCCCTTGCTGGGTGACCTTGGACCCGTCACACATTCTCAACCTAACTTACCTCACAAGTTGCTGTGAGGGGTAAAATGGAGGAGAGAAGAACAATGCAAGCCACTTTGGTTGTCCATTGGGGGGAAAAGGATGAGTAGAAATGAAGCAAATGAGAGAGAGATTAGAACCTAGCTGGTCAGGGGTGATACCTGGACAAATCTGGAAGTTCAAGGCAGAATAGGGTTGCCAAGTCCGGCATTGCGCCGCAGCGGGGGATTCCCGGCCACGACCATCTGAGGGAAAACCATAGAGTTTTCCCTCGGATGACCGTGGCCCCGCCCCCAGCGTGCCCGGCGTGGTTGTGTCACTTCCGGGTGACGCACACGTTGGGGTTGGGGCTCCCCCCTGGGCCCGATCCGCCGGCGGTGGGGAACGGGCCTCTGGGGTAGGGGTTTCCCTGCCCCCTGGGGGGACTTGGCAAGCCTAAGGCAGAATATGGGTGATTATGGGCAGGGGGGAAAAAGAATCAAGGAAATTATCTAGATGCATGCAATAATATATGGAAGTATCACTATATCTAATTGAAATGTGTAGACCATGGTGCTATTGTGGACTGGGAGTTCCTGAGAGTTTAGAGAATGTTGGAGGGGGAAGATTTGGGGGTGGGGTTTCCCATTATGTATTTCCATGAATCTTTGTGCCCCACCCAGAATATCACTATATCTAACAGTAACATGGCTGGTCTGGCCCCCTACCAATCTGGAATGAAGCAAAACTAGGCCAGCCACAGACAAGGTTGAGGGAACCACTGCTGGGCCTCCTGATGGCACCTGGTATTTCTGGCCACTGTGTGATACAGAGTGTTGGACTGGATGGGCCTTTGGCCTGATCAACATTGGCATCTCTTATGTTCTTATGTTCTTAAGGTTGGAGTCTTTACATACCCAGGGGGCTCCACATACGCAGAAAAAGAAGACTTTGTAAATTATCCCAAAGACAGACAAAGCCAACTATAGCCCATTGACAAGAGAATATGTCCCAGGGACAAAAAATGCAGAGAGCAGTTGAGAATCAGTTAAAGGTCAATAAAAGGAGGAGGAGAAATTAGTTTTCTCAACCCCCTGAAAGTGTATAGAATCCTGGAATTGGTTTTTTTTTGGGGGGGGGGGGGGGGGGATTTCCAAATTGGCCCCCCCCCCCCCCCCCTGACCACAGGATTCTTTGCAGGACCCGGCTTAGATTCTTCCGTGTGGACAAGCCAGTTGCAAATATTTTCTACAGTACAACGATAGCACAGTAGTCAATGCATGGGATACAGCTTACAGTAGAGTAGTGTTATTAGCCCCATTTTACAGAAAGGGGTGCTTGATCATACATAAATAGTTGAACAGTAAATGATTAAAATATTTGAGCCGGTGTGGTGTAGTGACTACATTGTCAGACTAGGATCTTGGAGACCCAGGTTGTCATTCCCACTCTGCCACTGAAGCTTGCTGGGTGGCCTTGGGCCACTCACACTCTCCGCCTAACTTAACCTGCAGGGTTGTTGTGAGGATAAAATGGAGGTGAGGAGGAGGATGTAAGCTGCTATGGCTCCTCACTGGGGAGGATATTAATGAAGTAAATAAAAATTAAAAGTAAATAAAAATAAAAGCTGTTTTATAAGTAGCCCCCATAATAGATGGAAGTGGTTCAGTAAGACAGCATCTGCGTGACGTGCAGAAGTTCCCAGGTTCCATCCCCGGCATCTCCATTTAAGGGACCAAGTAGTAGGTGATGTGAAAGATCTCAGCCTGAGACCCAGGAAAGTCAGTGCCAGTCTAAGGTTGCGGTCACACATGCCAGAAAAAATGGGGTGGGGGGGAGCGAGGCTGACCTGCAGTTGCATGATCACACCTCCTGTTGAAGCTGCAGGCGCAGTCCGTCAGTGTGTGATCAGATGCAACGGCGGGTGAGTTGGGGGTTTTTTTGGTGCCGTTTCCCCCCATGTGCTTAACCGAGGGATCGATGAATCGCACCTCCGCACCAAGGGCTCCCTATGGAGTTTGTGATGATGCGCATACTGCAAAGGGGGGGGGAACAACAGCACGGAATTGGGATGGTCTGATGAGACCATCCCGATGCCATGAGAGCACACTGGAGTGATCAAACATGGGAAAGTCCGTCCGTGGCCCGTCGCAACCCGTTAACTATTGGATCTCCCCCGGTGTCTTTTAACTCTGCTTCTGTGGTGAAGCAGAACGGGTTGCTGATGGCTGCAGGGCGCTGTCTGATCGCACCCTTTAAATCCACCTGACATTTGCATTTATGTTGGGTCTCATTGTGCGTAGGATCGCAGCCTAAGGAGACAATAGTGACCTTGATGGACCAAGTGTCTGATCCAGTATAAGGCTGCTTCATGTGGAAATCATACCTGTCCTTCACTATGTATTGGTTTTAACAGGCATTTATTTATAATGCTTATATTTTGATACATCATATTGCTATGATGGCTTGTAAAATAAAATGCTACCTAAGACAACCACAGTGATATTACGGCTGCGGTCACATGGAACATTAGCCACGCAAGAGAGACAGAAGACAGGCGGATTTTCCGGGCGCGATCTCACCGGCACATCTGGGAAGCGTAGCGCTTCCGTGGCACAACCAAGGCTTCCTGCCGAAAACACGCAGCAAAAAACTAGTACCTCGGAGGTACTAGTTTCCGGAAACCGCGGGGTAAGGGCGGGTGTCTGATCACGTTTCCTGTGGCATCCGGCGCCCGCCCATGTCCCCTTGCGAAAAAGGTGTTTTTCCCCCCCAAAGTCTCCGTGGATGCGCACGCGCACCCAACGGAGCATGCACATTCGTCGTGTACACAAAAAAAGAAAACCAGTTTGCCGCACCGCGCGCTTCTTCGTTGCACGCAGGCGTGTCCTGTGATCGGCACCCCTCCCTACCCATGGAACCTCCACGGTTCCTCCACAGAACCTCCACAGGAGGTCTGATCGCTTAACCGTGTGTTAGTTTGCAAACAGCCACGCTGTCATGCCTGCCCCTGCTGATGTCATGCCTGCCTTTGCTGATGCCCCTGAACAGGCTCCTGAGGACCCTGAACAGGCTCCTGAGGACAGTACTGCAGCAGAAAGGCAAAGACTGGATCCTGTAGCTGAGAGCTATCTAAGTGGTGAGGAGGATAGAGCCTCCCAGGGAACACCTGCAAGGGATCAGTCTCTGCTGCAGCCCAGTAATTCATCATCAGACTCGCCTCCACCTGTAACCAGGCTCAGGAATGTAAGAAGACAACAGCTGAGAGAGCGAAGGCAGAATGCACGCATGCGTGCCAGAAGATCTCTTAGCCCTGATTACTGACAGGATCCTGTCCTCACTCCTGGCTAGCTAATGAGTTGATTAGCTAGCACTGTATATATGCAAGTCTGTTGCCAGCAGTCATTTGTGTTGGCAACGTCGTTTGTTCAGGACCTGAATCCTTGCATCTCTGCTCCAGACCTTGTGGAATTCTTCTCGGCTTGATCCTTGGCTTTTGACCTTCGGCTTTGTTGACCCTGCGTTCATCTCTGACTCCTCTGGTATTGTTGTGATTTATGGACTTGAAACTTTGGTATGTCTGACCCTGCTTTTGGTCTGTGATTTAAACCTGCTTGAACCTTGCTACCTGGTTTGCCCGGCTTGACCTCGGACTGTTCCTGGACTTTTGCTTGCTTGTGTCACGCCCCCTGGTCCAGCCGTGACACACGCCACCCCCCCGCAATTTCCTGCCCGTGTGACCGGAGCCAATAATAATAATAATTATTATTTTTTGCCATCAGGTTGCAGCTGACTCATGACAACCCTGCAGGGTTTCCAAGACAAGAGATGAACAGAGGTGATTTGTCATTGCCTGCCTCTGAGTAACAACCCTGATCTTTCTTGGCAGTCTTTCATCCAAATACTAATGAGGGGCAACCCTGCTTAGGTCCCAAGATCTGATGAGGTTGAGCTAGCCTGGCCAATCCAGGTAGAGCCCAGTTAAATTACCAATCTTAAAAACATAAAAAAACCAAGAGCATTAGAACATCACAAAACCCATAAAACACTCAGAGCATTAGTGCTTCCAAACTGTAGAATTTCAACTGATCTCCAGGTAACAGAGATCAGTTCCTCTGGAGAAAATAGCTGCTTTGGAAGGTGGACTCTATGGCATGATACTAGGGTTGCCAGGTCTGGGTTGGACAATACCTGGAGATTTCTGGGGGTGGCTCCAGGAGAGGGCGGAGCTGCGGTGGCTCAAGTGGTTAAGACGCTAAACTGCAGGTTGTGGAAGGTTGGTAGTTCAGCAGTTCGAGACCCGAGTGTGCCGCATGACAGAGTGAGCTCCCGTCTCTTGTTCCAGCTCCTGCCAATCTAGCAGTTCGAAAGCAAGAAATTGCAAGTAGATAAATAGGTACCACTTTGGTGGGAAGGTAACAGCGTTCCGTGCGCCTCGGTGTTTAGTCGTGCCGGCCACATGACCATGGAAATGTCTTCGGACGGCGCTGGCTCTTTGGCTTGGAAACGGAGATGAGCACCGCAACTAGGCTTGCCAAGTCCCGCTGGGGGGTGGGGAAACCCTCACCCCAGAGGCCCATTTCCCGCCACCGGTGGATCGGGCCCTGGGGGGAGCCCCAACCCGACGTGCGCATCACCCGGAAGTGACGTGACGCCGCTGGGCATACTGGGGGCAGGGCCACGGACATCCGAGGGAAAACTCTATGGTTTTCCCTCGGATGGTCGTAGCCCCGCCCCCAGCATGCCTGGCGTCGTCACGTCACTTCCGGGTGATGTGTGTGCGGTGCGTGCGCTCCAGACGCCCGCCGGGAGTCCCCCGCTGCGGTGCGACACCAGACTTGGCAACCCTAACCGCAACCCTAGAGTCGGATTCGACTGGCTTTCGAGCAAGGGAACCTTTACCTTTACCAGGGTAGGGTTTGGGGAGGGGAGGGGCCTCAGCATGGTACAATGCCATAGAGTCCACCCTCCAAAGCAGCCATTTTCTCCAGGGGAGCAGATCTCTGTCAGCTGGAAATCAGTTGTAAAAGCAGGAGATCTCCAGGCCCCACCTAGAGGCTGGCAGCCCTACATGATACCCCCACTGAGGTCCTTTCCCAGGCTCCATCCCCAAATCTCCAGGGATTTTTGTACCCAGAGCTGGCAACCCTAAATTCTTTATGTGGGCCTATGCATAGATTCAGTGCGATTGTTTCTTCGTCATTGCTCTTAGCCTTCTCGGGCATTCCGCTCCCCACAACTCCTAGGTAAACTATGGAGCGGAGAGAGAGTTGAGCTGCTGCAGAGGCCATTTGAGTTGTATCATGTTAATGTCCTCCTAGATCATTTCTCCCTTTTGCCACTTCTCCCAGAGATCATTGTAAGGTTTTCGTAGAAGCCACTTCGGGGGGGGGGGGGGAACCAAAACCTTCTGGAATCATTTTGGATTGTTCAGGGATGGGCAAATCATAAAGGTCCCTTGCTATGGTTGTCAACCTCTGGGTCCTGGAGACAGGGTTGCCACCAACCTCCAGGTGTTGGCTAGAGAGTTCTTGGGATTACAACCAATGTTCCCTCTAAGCTGAGTTAGTGTGAGCTAGCTCACAGTTTTTTAGCTTCCAGCTCACACATTTTTGCCTTAGCTCAGGAAGGGATGGCTCCAGAGCAAGCTAATTTATGCAGTAGCCAAGTCACTCGCTCACAGCTTTAATGCCAGTAGCTCACAAAGTAGAATTTCTGCTCACAAGACTCCACAGCTTAGAGGGAACATTGATTACAACTGATGCCCAGGAGGCAGAGATCAATTCACCTGGAGAAAATGGCTGCTTTGGAAGGTGGACTCTATGGAATTGAAGTACCTCCTCTCCTCAAGCCCCGCCCTCCTCAGGCTCCACCCCCCCAATTCGCTAAGTATTTCCCAGCCTGGAGCTGGCAATCTGACCTGGAGATCTCACACAATCTACAATCAATCTCCAGGCAATACAGGTCACTCCCCTGAGAGAAAATGGCTGCTTTGGAGAGTGGACTCGAAAGCACTGTACCCTGCTGAGGTCCTTCCCTATCCAGACCCCTCCCTCCCCAGGTCCTCCCCCCCCCCAAATCACCAGGTATCTTCCAGCCCAGAGCTGGCAACCTTATCCCAAGCCCTTTCAGAGAGAAGAATTAAATGTAAACCTCAAGCTTATCAAATAATGATCTCACCATGACAACTCCGCTCTCAGATGGCAATTTCCCCAGCCAGAACAGAAAACCAAATCAAGAGCGCGTGCTGCATATAACATGGTTGTCATGGTGGCAGGGAAGGTCTAAGTCACGCCCAGGGGTCATTTCCTGCAGGAGCGCACAGGAGCGGAGCTCCGGCAGTAAAGAGCCCAGGGGGCGGGCACATGCGACAAGCCCCCCCCCCTCTCCCAGCAGCCCTCAGTCAGAGCAAGAAGCAGCCAGCTAAGCTGCAGAGCTCCCCCCCCCCGGCCAAAACAGTCCAGTTGCACCTTTAAGACCAAATTTTGTTCAGGTACAAGCTCTCCCTCCTCTGTGAGGACAGATCTGCATGTCCCCCCCCCAATAGCTAGCAATCCAAAACAGTCCAGTGGAGCCTGAGCGGTGAGTATTGCCTTCTGACACACTTCTGGTGATGTCAGGGTGTGTGGCATATGCAAATAAGTTATGCTAATGAGCTCCTGCACCTCTTTTTCTACAAAATGACCCCTGGCTCACGCCTACTGGAGGGGCCTCAGCATGGATGTGAAGATCACAACCAGTTTTTTGGGGGGTCCCTTTCCACCAGCCCCAAAATCACTTCTGCCGACTCTGGCAGGAGAGTGTTGGGTAGCGGGGTGGCTGGTGTACCAGCAGAACTGTGCACAAGATGCAGACCATCAAAACGGGGGGGCCTGCTAGACAGGCCACCTGGCAACAAGGCATTTTTGACAGCCTACACGCGTTAAGAGTTTGCGCTCGACACTCAGCTACAATTACATTAAATAAGTACAGTGGTGGATTTTTAAATTTCCGGCTCCGCATCCATGTGGTGGGTTTCTGCAACGATCGTCAGCTTGGAAACGGTTTTGTGAACCACCCCCGCCCAATATTGGTTTTTGGATCGGGATTTCGATTCGTTCCCAGGTGACTGCTTGCCAGGAACAGGGCGCAGAGTGTGGCTGAGTCGCTTCTGCTTCTGCCGGGTGCCTCCCGCCCTCTCTGAAGAGTCTACATCGAAAAACGTCCTAGCAATAAAGCGAGTGCTGGAGTGAATTTGCCCCCCAAATTCTCAACTGATGGGAAATATTCTCTGAGTGTGTGTGTGGGGGAATATCTGGTGTAAAACATTAAATTGGGGGCTGTAGAAAATGCTTTTCTGGAGATGTAGACATGTAACGTTATCTCAGCTAAAAAGGTTGCCAACTCTGGATTGAGAAATTCCTGGATATTTGGGTAGGGTTGCCAAATGCATTTTGGCCGGGAGCGGGGGGGGGGGCTCCTGGCCGGCATCTAATTCGTGCGCGTGCGCGTCACCCGGAAGTGACGTCGCACGCTGGGGTCGGGGCCACGCCATTTGAGGGGAAAACTCTTTGTTTTCCCCTCAAATGGCGTGGCCCCGACCCCAGCGTGCGACGTCACTTCCGGGTGACGCGCACGCGGGGGTGGGGTTTCCCCCAGGCCCGATTCCGCGCGGGGTGGAAGTCGGGCCTTGAAAGCGGGGGGAAATCCGCCCCCCGGGGGGATTTGGGAACCCTATATTTGGGGGATGGAACCTGGGGGTGGCAGGGTTGGGGAGGAGGGGCATCAGCAGGGTACCGTGCCACAGGGCCCACTCTTCAAAGCAGCCCTTTTCCCCTCTATAGTCTGGAGATCAGTTGTAATTCCACATATCCAGGCCCCTCCCGGAGGTTGGCAGCCCTATGAGCACACTCAAGCCCTGGCTGTACCTGACAATGCTGATGCACTGGCATGCCATCGCAGTTCGTATCTAACAGCTGACCTGCAGCAGCATTTAGCAAAATACGTGCTAGCATCGTTCATTTGCAATGGTGCAATATCCTCAGAGCAGACCTGAAAACCCCGTGTAGACTTGTGTTATCGGTTTCAGTTTGGCATTTTTACTGTCCAGTTTCAAAATTGAAATCTGAATTGGAAAAGGCACAACGTGTCAGGGTTCCTGCCCACTCCCATTTCACTTCAATTCTGATTTTAACAGGAAATATAGGACTATCAGCCCCTACTTCTGCAAACTCTTAAGTGGACTGTTGGAGTTTCTTTTCTTTCTTGCTTTTTGATATGTTTTTTTATTTTAAAAATTAATCGGGGTACAGGAAAAAAGGGACATTTAGGGACTAGAACCAGAATATTTACACTAATCAAGGACATTCATTTTATATATAATACATTGCACAGAAATAAAGTATGTTCCAAGATGCTTCATTTCTCAACTCCCCTTTTACAAGTTTTAGCAAAGCAATTAAGATTACAGCCGGGAGGTGAGTCTGCTAGCGTGCCACCATCAACCGGACTGACCGGGGGTGAAGCTGCACTCCAGCCGAAGGAGGGGGTGTGCTGGCTCACTACTCCCCCAGAGACCCGGCTGAAGGGACCCTGGCCATGGAGCTCTTGAGAGGTTGCCTCTTCGACGGCGTAATGCCGGAGAATTGAAGCACCTCTCCACTCTGACGGTTCTTCGTGCTGAGAGACCGAATGGACTAAGTGATGCTGACCGGGGCAAGCGCAGGAGATCGAGTGTTAGAAATGGAGTGTAAATGAGGTCCGTGGACCAATTATGAACGTGAGTCGTTTAAGCATTGATTAAAATGAAAAGAAGCTCCCCACCCCCACCCCACGGAACAGAAGATAAGGCGAACGGGGGAGGGATGCCTCCCAAGCGCATAGACTTTAGAGTGATTGAGGGGGGGAGCGGAAGTATAAATGGTTAAAACTGCTAAGGAGTACTTACCAAGGCGAGTGCGAGTGTTTAAGTGGATATTCAGAGACTTTCAAAAAAAATTGCGAAAGTAAACAAAGTGAAAAAGATGGTGGGGAAGAGGGTGGAGAAAGAGAAGCATCTGAAATCGAAAGTAACCGAGAGCCCCAAACTGGAAGAAGCCAATGAGCCGGCAAAGACTTTGGCAGACTCCATGCGCCACCTTCTGGACCAAATGAATAATCTCAAGGAGCAGATGACATCAATGACCCAGTGTATCACCACTCAACAAAATCAGATAAGCGAGACTCTGAAAATGATGAATCAAACAAATGAGAAGGTGCAGGGGTCTTGTTGTAGAAAAAGAGCTGCCGGAGCTCATTAGCATAACTCATTAGCATAACTTATTTGCATATGCCACGCCCCCCTGACATCACCGGAAGTGACAGAAGGCCACACTCCTGCTTCTTTCTCCTTCCTGAACGGAATGAGGATCGAAGCAGAGGGCGGGGTGAAGAAGGGGGCGGGGCTTCACCACGTGACCGCCCCGCCCCCTAGAGGTTCTCTTCCGGAGCTCCGTACCTGAGAGCTCCCCCCCGACTAGAGCCCTGAGAAGGTGAAAGAAGTGGACACCACTACCCACAAGGTGAAGAAGAAAGTACAAAAACTGGAAAAGAAGCAAGTCTCTACAGAAGAGCAGTTGCTACAATTACAAATGGAAAAGGCTAATATGATCCTTTGCTTTCAGGACATGCCAGAGACCAAGGGAGAGAATCCAATCTCCTCCTCCTCCTCTTCTTCTTTCTGTGGGTCCTGCAGGGCTTGCTGCCTGAACTTAATTCTGCCCTAGACTGAATTCTGTCAAGATTGCATCTTTGGGGCTGATAGTGACCCTGTTTGGCCCTAAACAATGAAGTGCCTTTAAGCAACTTGCTTATGAACACAGAAATCAGACTAAGAGGAACTGTGGCTCAATAATAAAGCAAGTCATAAAAACAAGAACAGTGCAAAACAGCATTCAATAGCACACTATCAATGTAGCCTACTTCACAGGGTTATAGTGAGAGGGGAACAAGGAAAGGAGAGCCATATATGCTGTGGAAGAAGGACAGGATGAAAATGTGCTGGCCTGTATTTTCAAACAGCGATATTCATCTTCCCTGCATCCTGTTTCTTTGCCTTTAGGAGCCTGAAGGGCTGATGGGAGGCAATCGGGTATGGTTGCCAGCTCCAGGTTTGGAAATACCTGGAGATTTTGGGGGTGGAGCCTGAGGACTGTGGGGTTTGGGGAGAGGAGGGACTTCAGTGGGGTTTGGGGAGAGGAGGGACTTCCGCAGCAGCCATTTTCTCTAGGTGAACTGGAGATCAGTTGAATCCCAGGAGATTGAACTGGAGGTTGGCAACCCTAAAATGGGGAACTGGAGCACATGTTGGCATTGTGCTGGCACACTGATATCAGTTCAGGTAAAAACTGGAAATGATGTTACAGATGCTCTATAATTTACAAACACTCTATGGTAAAACCATGGAGCCTTTGTAAATTCTACAACACCTAATGATGTCACTTCCTGTTTTTACTGGGAAAAGTGTCAGTGCATTGGTTTGATGCTGGTTCACCAGCTCCTGCCCCCCCCCTCAACTTCTCGCTGACATTGCTGGCTGTGGCCTGGCAACTCTAATCAGAGAAATGGCATGGGGGAAAGAAAGAAATTCCCGAGCACCATGGCCCCGGTCCTTATCCTAACCTCCAGCCATTTTTATGGCTATGAATTTGGAAAAACTGATTGTGCATCTTGAGCATACAATTTAATTTGGCACCAAATTGCTTTAGCTTAAATCATAGTTACAGATCTGTTCACAGTGATGACACAACCCCCCACGACGGATGTATTCCAACATACATATAATGTAGAAAGCCATCTTTCCTGCATTTCAAGTCCTTACTTTTAACAATACTTTTAAAAGAGGCATTGTTCTCTGGAGGCCAAGAGGCAAAAACTTTTCGATGGTTCCAAAGCGGCACGAGGCAAAGATACATCAAATAATCCCTCTTTCTTCCTACTGCTTCCAGCTCCCATTGCTTCATCCCTTCTGCCTTTAGGGGGTTGGAAGCAGAATATATATATATTTTCCCTTGGAACCAGTTCATAAAGGGCCTTGAAAGTTAAAAACCAAATCTTAAACACAGTCCGTGCCAAACACTGGCAGCCAGTGAAGTAAACACAACAGCAGGTAGACCTAATCTCCTCTGCTCTCCTCAGACAGTAATTGAACGGCTGCATCCTGCTTTAGCAGCAAAAGGAAGATCAAACCTTCTGGTAGCCCACAATAAGTTTCCTTCCCAGCAGGCAGCCCTTGATGTCATAAAGGTATCCACTGCAACAGGGCGAAGCGAATTAGCTTGGACACCCAAGTGTCCTTAGCGTCTCCTCCTATACCAATAAAAGATAAACTGCTTTAAAAATATACTGGAGTTAACTCACTCCTGGGGACAGACCAGCTCTAGCCAAGGCGCTCGTTACTTTTCCGAGAGGTAACCCTTATTATCTCCTAACGGGCACGGTTACAGCCAAGTCCAAATGTTCACAACAAAAGCATGGACAAACTGTTGTGCATTGTATGTGACTTAGAGCAGGTCTAAATAGTGGTGTTATTATAGTCAGGGTAAGATTCCAAAATCCTCATCCCTGTTGTTTCAACCCCCAAATCCTTGTTTCGACCCCGACTCCCTTTCTGCTGTAGATGATGACCTGCAAGTGAGCTACCTGCCAGGAAAGGAAGTTGGCCAAGGCCAGTCATTTAGGTGATCTTGGTCCTTTCTGCACCAGACCTTAAATCCTGGTTCAACCCGGTCCCCGAACTTACATTCTACACTACATGCAACTTCATCCCTGTAATTATCTCGGGGTATTTTTACATTCTACATTACACTCGAGTTCACCCCTGTAATTATCTCAGGGAATTTTTTGTTTCCACATTACATTGAGGTCACCCCAGTTTCGCCCCACACTTGTCCCCACACTTGTCCCTACACTGCCAACTGGTGAGAGCCTACTGAGACTTCCTCACCTGCCATCGTGGTACACGTCTATTACAATTGGTCTCCAGATGACCAAGATCAGTTCCCCTGGAGAAAATGGCTGCTTTGTAGGTTGGGCTTTGTAGCATTATATCCTACTGAGGTCCCTCCCCTCCCCAAACCACCCCCTGAGGCTCCACCCCCCCCCCATTTCCAAGTATTTCCCAACCCAGAGTTGGCAATGCTATCCCCCATGGAAGCAGTCTGCCTAGCCTTTGTATGGAGGTGTATCCCCATAACATGGCACATAGAAGAAAATGATGCCCCTTCTTCTATGGGACAGACACATCATGTTCATCTTTGAGTAAGGTTTCTGAGTTGATTAATTCCTGGAGATTTGGGGGGTGAAGCCTGGCCCAGGGAGTGACCCCATTGGGGTGTGATGCCATAGAGTCTCCCCTCCAAAGCAACCATTGGGCGATTCAACACTAGACCTTAAATCCTGCTTCAACCCTGTCCCTGAACTTACATTCTACACTACACTCGAGTTCACCCCTATAATTATCTCAGGGAATTTTTTGTTTCCACATTACATTGAGGTCACCCCAGTTTCGCCTCACACTTGTCCCAGGATAAACGGATGCTGTTATAACCCGGGATAAATGCAAGGGACTGTGTCGCGAGTTGAACTGTGATAACACCAGGGATGAGATCCAAGTGCGGAAAGGACCATTGTCTTTAGGCCAACTGATTTCTGTAGTCTGGAGGTAGCTAACATTCTGGGAGATCTCAGGAGGCTGGCCACCTTAAACTTTGAGCCACAGGTTTGGGGGTGATGGTGAGGGAAATAACACAAACAGAAAGCAAGGGTGAACTTAGTATACTGGGGGCATGGAATCCCAAGCAGGTCTACTCAAAAGTAAGTCCTATGTTATTAAGTGGGACCTTCTCCCAGGAAGCTGTCACTAAGAATGCAGCTTTAGGGATATTACAGGGAAAGGGTCCTCCCTCAGTACTGAACCTGGGGGCTCTTTGTAGAAAACTGCCCAAAGAAAATGATTCTGGTTATTGTTTCCCCGAAGAATGGCTCCTTGTGGTTGCTGGGATGGTTCAGTAAGTTACCTCATGATTTCCCCTCCCCCAACGAACAAAGCGAATCGGCAGTCCAAAACTTCCCAACAGAGAGCTACCGGTGCCTGAGAATATGAACATATTTTTGTAGTTACCATAGAGAGATCTTAGGCTTTTGCGAAGGGTGCGTGTTTGTGATATATTTGAGCTGAGTGGAAAATGTAGGCTCCCAAAGCATAGTGTTAAATTTGTGAACAACTCTCAGTGCACAAAGCAGGGAATGCAGTAATGAGAAACAGGTGACTTTTTCTTTCAAATAAATATCACTACATGGGATTCCGTAGAACCTCGAATGCATTCCTTCACGAAGGGCTAAGCACATCTGAAGGAAACGAGGAATACAAATTAAAAACAGAGTAAAGGCACCCCATTCCATAGCCGGGCTGGTAATGAAAGTGTGAACTCCCCTTAGAGGTGTTTTCCCATATGAAAATGGGGAGGATGCCCACATGGGCTGACAGAACAGGTGTTCACTTCTGATCCAAGTCCTGATAAACTAACCTTTCCCCCTTTCTCATTCTTCAATCTACCAGATTTTTTAATTCTACCCTTCTTCTGAGGAATTGAGGATAATATGTATGGTTCTTTGATCCTCCATTTTAACCTCGCAACAAGGGAGGTTGAGGAGGCACATTACATTGAAAGATAGTGAAAGACCAAAGAACATCCAATAAAACTTCACAGCAGAGATTCAAACCCTAAATTTCCTTCTTTCAGTCCAGGGCTTTAGCCACTACACCACAGTGGGGAATGGCTGTGGCTCAGTTGAAGACTCTGTGCTAGGCATGCAGAAGGTTTCAGGCTCAATCCCTGGCATCTCCAGTTAAAAAGGACCAGGCACTAGATTACATGAAAGACCTCAGCCTGAGACCCTGGAGAGCTGCTCCCAGTTTGTGTATACAATACTAGGGGTCTGCAAAACAACCCCCCAACCCGGTATTTTTTGGGTTCAGGTATATTGAAGCCAAAAAATATTGGTATTCCCCAATACTGAATCCAATACCAGTATGGTATCTATATTCAGGAAATATTCAGGAAACCCTCCATTTTACCCTATGGGGGCCATTATAGTCAATGGTCTTCATAGGGTATAAAGGAGAACCGATCCGGAGGTATCTGGGGCTCTGGGGGGTGGATTTTTGAGACAGAGGCACCAAATTCACAGCATAGCCAATGAAGCCTCTTCTCACCCCCCACCCCATGTTTAAAAAAGATTGGACCAGGGGGTCCAATGCTATGGCCCCATCCTCTATTGATTTTAATAGAGGGGAGAAAAGGCATTTAAAGGGACCACAAATTCATCCAGAAGGTTTTTAAAGGGACTGTGAGCCCTTTAAATGTCTTTGGGGTTCTTCAAGCTGTGGAGTAATGCCACTTGGAGAAGGCATTTAAAGGGACTGCGATCCCTTTAAATGACCCTGGAGATCCCTTCCAGCTCTATGATTCTATGACCTGAGGGAGCTGGTCTGCGGGGTTTAGCAAAATCAAGGGACTCAACAAGAACCGTGATTATAATAATATGCAACCAAATATATGTTTGCACCTGCGGTATCTGAAGATCTCCCAGGATAGATCAGGGCCAGTGGCTGCCTTCTCTTCGTGTTGCTCAATCAGAACTTTAAGCATTCTCTTGTCCTTAGGAAAGTCCTCGAGCTTGGCGTTGTTCTGCAATAATCCCATCGACTCCAACAAAACAATTCTTGAATAAATGGTCCGAGGACTGAATTCTTAATTTGTCTGCGCTTCCACTTCCTTATCTGCAGTGGGGGAATAATAACACCTATTGCGCTGAGTGATGCAAGCATAAATTAACATTTGCAAAGCCAGCTGATCTCTGGGGATGGACAATGCTGTTTAAATGGATGGTTTGCCAGCTGATTTAATGCTTCTTTGGACTGATTAATTAGATATCTTGCCACTTTGCTGTACTTTGTACATACTTAACTGCCTTGCTTTCTCAAGGTAGCAGCTCACTCACGCTTACATTCGAGGATTGAAGCTTGGCCGAAGGCAACTTGCTGGATTGTTTGCCATCAGGACAAGTGGCCCCTCCCCTTCGTTAATTTCTGAATGAGTCAACGAGGACTAGCCCCTCCATCTTGCTGCCCTGAGCTCTGTTTGGAATCCAAGCTTTCATGCAAAATATAAAACACGTTTTCCCATTGAGGGAGGTGTGGGGGAAAAAACACTCCAGAGTTTTGCAAATAAATTCCTGTATTGTCGCAATGTTTAATGTGTGATATACTCAATGCACTGTGCTAATGAGTTCAAGGCTTCAGGAATCTGGAATCAATCCCCCCCCCCCGATTATTTTATAGGGTTGCTAGGTCCTCCCTGGCCATGGGTGGGGGGTTAGGGGGGTAGGGTTGCCAGCTGCAGGTTGAGAAACCCCTGGAGATTTGAGGGTGGGGCCTGGGAAGGATAGGGACCTCAGTGTGGTCCAATGCCACTCAGTCCACCCTCCAAAACATCTGTTTTCTCCAGGGGAACTGATCTCTGTGGTCTGAAGATGAGCTGTAATCCCAGGGGATCCCCAAGTCCGACCTGGAGGCTGGAATCACTATTATCTTTTTCGTTGTTCAGTCGCACAGTTGAGTCCAGCTCTTCGCGACCCCATGGACCAGATCACGCCAGGCCTTCCAGTCTTTCGCCGTCCTCTGAAGTTTGCTCAACTTCATGTTCGTTGCATCTATGACACTGTCTAACCATCTCATCCTTTGCTGTCCCCATCTTCTTTGACCTTCAATCTTATTATCTTAGCCTGGTAGTATTACTCTTCTCTTCCTCCTCCTTCTTCTATTAACAATAAAATACCACTTATTGCTAAAACTGCATTGGAGATGGGCATAAACCACAAAAATACAGTTCGGTTTGTGGTTTGTAGCCATGAACCGAACCCCAAACCGAACCAGTTTGCTCTCCGATGAACCGGTTTGGTTCATGGTTTGTGGGCCCAGCAAACCTTGTTTAAAGGGACCACAGTCTCTTTAAACAGGGTTTTCAGAAAGCAGCAAAAACAGCTGAGTGACAGGAGCACTCACAGCTCCTCAGTTGTTTCAGGCCTTCTTGTGCAGTCTCTTTAAAGTTTAAAGGGACTGCACTTTAAGCTTGACTTCTATCTTAATAAAAAAAATTAAAAAGGGACTGCACAAGAAAGCTGGGAAATGGGCAGCAGCCTGTCTGAGTTTGGGCACTGCTTCAACAGGGGAAGAACCCGTCTGTCGCCTGGTGATCTGGGAGAGTCCAGGCACTCACCCATCCTCCCCCTGTTGCCCAAGGATGCGCCCTGGACCTCCCATCAGGAACTCACCCAGGAGGCCGGTGGAAGAGGAGGCCAGCAGAAGGAAAAGGGGCAGCCAGCTGAGGTGGTTGGCAGAGGAACCATTATTGGTTCCTAGACAGCATGCTTTCCCCCCTCCTTAGAATGATTTGCTAGCTGCACTGTCTGCTGGAAGACTGAGATTTTGCCACTGTCATCCAGCTTCTAGATTAGACTACTGTAGTGCATTCTGCTTGGGGCTGTCCTTGAAGATGATTTGCAAACTTCAGCTTTTATAAAATACCACAACTAAATAGCCTTGGGAAAGTAATGAATTGCAGTTGGGATAAGGTTAGGGTTGCCAAGTTCAAATCATAAGCCAGCAGGGTACTTACTGGGACTATTCAGGAGAGGGGAAGGAAGGAGCATGCCATACCTACATCACCTCTGGGTGACTTAGGCATGTCAGGGATGTTGGGGGTGGCACTCTGGTTTTTGGGCAAAACTCTATGGTTTTAACAGACACCCTGTGAGGTAAGTGGGGCTGAGAGAGCTCTTGACAGAACTGCTCTTTTTCAAGGACAGCTCTTATCAGAGCTGCGCCTTGCCCAAGGTCATCCAGCCAGGTGCAAGTGGAGGAGTGGGGAATCAAACATGGTTCTCCCAGGTTAGAGTCTGCACACTTAACCACTACACCAAACCGGCTCTCTAGGGTTTTCATGACGATACCATGCATCTTCCATACGGGCACAGCTCCCATTCATGTGAACCAGAGTTTTCCATGTGTAGCTGCATGGGAAATCAACATTTTTTCTGTATTTGTACAATACAACCATTTTGGAAACCGTACTCTCAAAATGCATGACTGGTGAGATCCTGCCCTATGTAAATGGAGGGCCAATGCGACACCTGCAGAGGTCACGTGTGGCTATTCCAGTTCCTGCAATGGCAGTGCCTTGGGACAGGCATCACAGAATCAGATGGCATGCACAGCATAAACATGGAGGCTATGGTCACTTCCCGCAAGCCAGCCCAGCTATGAGCCAAGCTTAGAATGGGCCATTGCCTAAAATTGTGTGAAGCATTCATTGGTTTTTGATATTGCCCCCCATTTGGTAAAAAATCAAGAGGGTTAGAAAAAGGCCATAAACTCCTAACCACCCTTTTACCCACCCTGTGGAATCAAAGCACACTAGGGAAAACGTAGTCAGCAATGGCTGTAAATTGTCTGGAAGTCATAAATTAAAATTAAAGAGTTCAAATATGATATAAAATCATTTAATCTGGATGATTTATGCTCATTCTCAGATGCAATTATTTACTAACGCTTCTGTTTATTGCTCTTTTGACTTTTTTAATTACCGCATTCCAAAAATTCAATTACAGAGCGTAGTATATATTTCAAGCAATAGTATTGTAAATAAAAAGGAACCAATTAATAATGTGCTTAGTCTAGCAGAGCTAAATCAAGTGCAGTACAGAAGGCGTTGTAAGTTGATCAAGGTTGGGAAACTCAAGGGAAAAAAGAGATCTCATCTTATTGTTCGGCAACTTGAAGAAAGGGCGATGTATTTATTACAGCAATTCTCAGGCAGGAAGAAACTTTGCTCCTTCTACTTCTGTAGATTAGCAGACATGTCAAGAAGTCAAATAGCAAAGTAAGTTCTGGAGTCCCAGAACTGAATGAGTTTTGTAAAAGGATGAATAAACATCTGCTAAGGATGGTTGAAGCATAATTAATTTTCCCATGGTGCAGAGCTATCCACAGCATCACTTTTGCAAAGGTCCCAGTAAGCTGTAAAATGGTAGAGTATTTTGCCATGCCTTAAACCACTGTAACACTTGCATCTAGTCTGGCAGATAGTTACCTGTACAGGAACTTACAGTCAGGTCTGTTGGGTCTCTTATTTTCCCCCTTGTTCCTGTAAACAAATTAGGTGTAAACATTTTGGTAAAGAGCCCAGGAACTTTAAGTCTTTGAAAGGCTGTCACTTAGAGGAGGGCAGGGAGCTGTTCCT
Organism: Gekko japonicus; assembly: GCF_001447785.1. Classification (NCBI taxonomy): domain Eukaryota; kingdom Metazoa; phylum Chordata; class Lepidosauria; order Squamata; family Gekkonidae; genus Gekko; species Gekko japonicus. The sequence continues at coordinate 419,648 of NW_015166432.1, read as the reverse complement.
GTTTGACAGCAGAGGACAGAATTTGCAATAATGGTGTGATGATTTCACTCGCCATCACAGGATTTCCCTTTGTCTTGTTCTTGGCTGACCAGCCCCTTTTCTTTCTTCTCTGTTTTTCTCTGGCTGTCCCACCCAGTCATTTGAATGTGCATTCGTAAATACTGACCCAGCCTAGGAAACTGAGGGGAGAGACTCAAATCCAGGCCCGTAGCCTGCGTGGGGCCCATGGGGCCTGGCCTTTCCACTGGTTTTGTGGGCCCCCTCCCCTGCTCCCCCTCCCAAATCAGCGCTGCCGCCGCCTCCTTCTCTGGCCCTGACTGTCAGGGTCCCGGCTCCGGCCACAGCCCTTCCTGCCT